>NC_056047.1:27028313-27289432 GCF_004379255.2 Salvia splendens | reverse complement strand
CAAAGTATACACAAAATATACAGAAGCACACAATACACAAAAAATACATACATGCGCTACACACACTCAATACGCAAAATAAACACACCATGACACAAATCATTAAACATTTACATATTGCTTTACAAAAAATACACAAACTATACACACTACACATAAATTACAACCCCAAGATAAACAGGAACCATATACAAACCTTAACACAATATACATACATATAATGCAACAGTACACATAATACATACAATCTAAAAAAAATAGCTTACCCACACACTCAATACACAAAATAAACATACATACACAAACCATAAATATTACATACACATTTATATACAAAATAAACACTATACAACACTACACACATATTACAACCAAGAAACATAACACAAACACTTCACACACATACAGTGCACAAAGTACATACACTACACAGACAAGTACCAATAATACGTACTATACACATAAAATATTAAGCTGCTACCAAAAACATCAAACTTTGTATAAAAAGTACACACTATACACGCACTGCAGACACTATATAAACACTCCACGCATAACACACTTTACATACACACACTCACGCTTAACACAAAAAATGCACACAATACACATAACAGCACACCATATACAAAACGCACACCATATACAAACACCCACACAACACGCTGCTGCACACATTGTTATTATACACTACAAACTTTACAAGTTGCACACACAGTATATAAACGCACATACTATAAAAGAAAACACAGAGTATATACAATTCACATATATACACACGCTATATATAAACATTGCGCTACACATACACAATATGCATAGTACACAAAATATGTACACTATACACAATAGAAACACTGCGTTGTACACACACTACTTACATACTAAACACATTATACACAAAATTACACACTATAAAAAAATACACATTTAGCTTACAACACAAAATATCTACTCTATACACAATATAAACATCGCACTATAAACACACTACACATACTAAACACAGTACATGCAAAATCACATACTACAAAAAATTACACACATAGCTCTCATTTTTCCTATCTATACTAAACAAAAAAAATCACTAAACATAAATAATATACACACTACAAAATACACACATTGCACACAATTTTCCTATATTAAACAAAAAAAATCACAAAATATAGATAATATACACTACTAGCACAATATGCACTCATTGCACATACTACACAAACTACACATAGCACACAAAGCACACAAATACAAGCACTACAAATACCACAAAATATAAATACACTACGTACACATACTACACCAAAAATATGCAGAACTATGCACAAAGTACACATATTATACATAATACATTACACTTTACACAAAAATACATAAAATGCCACAAAATAAACACAATACACACTCATACACAAAATATACACACGCACACATACACAGAACACATGCTACAACTCTACTTATGTTGTGCACACAATACACAAAAAATACATACATTTTGCTACACACTCACATACACAAAATATGTGCCTATACACAATAAAAACAGTGCGTTGTACACACACTACTTACATACTAAACACATTATACACAAAATCAAACACTAAAAAAATACATATTCAGCTTACTACACATAAAATATCTACTCTATACAAATATAAACACCGCCATTTTACACACGTTATACAAAAATACACACACCATACACATCTAAACACAAGTACATGCAAAAATCACACACTACAAAAAAAATACACACATTGCACACATTTTTCCTATACAAAACCAAAAAAATCACTAAACACACTACAAATTCCACATATCGCACACATTTTTCCTATACTAAACAAAAAAATCACAAAATAAAGATAATATATACACTACTGGCACAATATGTACTCATTGCACATACTACACAAACTACACACAAGGTACACACAAGGCAAATGTGTATACACATAATACAAGCACTACAAACACCACACAAAATACAAACACACTCTGTATAGACTGTATACACAATACACCAAAAATAAGCATAATTATGCACAAACTACACACATTATACATAATACATACACTTTACTCAAAATATACACAACGCACACATACACAGAACACACGCTACATAGTCTACTTATGTTGCACACAATACACAAAAAAATACATACACTGCGCTACACACACAAATTATACACAAGCCACAAATGTTGCGCACACATTGTAAACAACCAAGTATACACATATGCGTATAATGCATACTCACATAATATACATACACAACACACAACACACAACACACACTACAAACAATGTGCAGCATATTATACAAAAAAATACACACTATACACACTCTACCCATTTTATATACACTCCACGCATTACATACTTTGCTTTACACACCCATTTAAAGAATAAAATACACACATAACACACACGCATACATCCATTGATACTACACACTACAAACTTCACAAGCTGCACACACCGTACAAACACATGCTACAAACAGAAAACCAAATATAGAATAAAATACACAAAGGTAGGAAAAATACATACAATATAAACTGCACACTATACAAACACACACCGTAAAAAGAAAACACAAGTATACAAAAATATACAGAAGCACACATATACACAAAAAATACATACATTGCGCTACACACACTCAATACGCAAAATAAACACACATACACAAATCATAAACATTACATATTGCTATACAAAAAATACACACTATACACACTACACATAAATTACAACCCAAGTATAAACAGGAACATAATACAAACACTTAACACAATATACATACATATAATGCACACAGTACACATAATACATACAATACTCAAAAAATACAAACACCGTGCTACACACACTCAATACACAAAATAAACATACATACACAAACCATAAATATTACATACATATTTCTATACAAAAAATAAACACTATACACAGTACACATAAATTACAACCAAGAAACATAATACAACCACTTAACACACATACAGTGCACAAAGTACATACACTACACAGACAGTACACATAATACGTACAATACACATAAAATATTAAGCTGCTACCAAGAACTTCAAACTTTGTATAAAAAGTACACACTATACACGCACTGCACACACTATATAAACACTCCACACATAACACACTTTACATTACACACACTCACTTTAAACACAAAATGCACACAATACACAACGCACACCATATACAAAACGCACACAACATGCTGCTGCACACATTGTTATTATACACGACAAACTTTACAAGTTGAACACACAATATATAAACGCACATACTATAAACGAAAACACAGTATATACACAAAAACATACACATGTAGGGTAAATTAATACATACACTACATACTGCAAACAATATACTAACACGTACCCTATAAGAAAAAAAACACAAGTAAACAAAAAACTATATTCACGTAAAGGAAATACACACATGTAAGGAAATTACACACTATTATACATATTACACAATAAACACACTGCGCACATACTACACACATTATACTAAACACTATACACATAATACATGCACTGCAAAAGCACAACATACACTTCATATATATACACATACTACACTCAAAATACAAACATTGAGCTACACATACACCATATGCACAGTCTACAAAATATATACACTCTACACAATATAAACACCGCGCTATACACAAAATACATGCAATACAAACTCACACTTTACATAATACACACTTTTCACACCATACACAAAATACACACAACACACTGTACACACACATACATAAAATACACACTACAAACACACATACACACTGCACGCAAAATCGCAAAATACACGCACTAAACACAAAACACACATATTGTGCACATACACTACACTACACTACACTCACACTATACATAAAATACATGGTGCACATAGTACACACAAACAACTACACCCCCAAAATGAATCTAAACATTTCCCTTTATGTGATGAACAATAAAATGTGAGGCGAGACAGAATACTCCATTGTCTGCATAGGAAATTAGGTGGTGGGGGTTAAGCAATTCCTTTTCTCATCGTGTCTCCTAAAAAGTTGGCTCCTCAATAACTCCTACAAAACAAACACAAAAACCAAACAAAATAAACTATATCAATAGCTGATGAATAAAATAAGACATGAAGTACAACATAAGTAAACAAATACTTAACAGTGCATACCCAACTTAAATACAAATTAATATGTGGGGTAGCAAGTTATCGATGTTCACCACATATAAAATATCAAGAGATCATAGAAACTATAAAAAATGTACATGGTCTTGTTCATCACGTAGAAAATATCAAAAAACCATAGAAAATATACGAAATAATGTACTTGGTCTTGTTCAGCCTTGTTCAGCAGCACAAATTCATTCACATACTAAAATATTAATAAGGTGTTTTAAATTAGGGAATCTTAGTTCTCCAAGCCTTAAGTATACACTAATAACCCATAAAAAAGTGTTTCTGGTGACAATCAATAGAGAAAAAACCATGCAAACACACACAAATACGATAAATTACAACCACAAAAAGAAGAATGCACGCAAACACCCACACCTCAAAACTATTCTAAACATTGCCCTCAATGTGAAGGGCAAGAAAATGTAAAGGGAGATAGAATACTTATTTTTTTGCGTAGAAAGCAAATAAGCAGTGGTGCTAGGATCACACCCCTATACCGGAACCGAGAACCAGGGCAACTCCAGGGTAAGTACCTACAAAAGTGTGTGTTCAAAGTGTACAAGCATAAAAATCCTAAGAGTATTGGTTACAGCTATAACACCTCACTGTTGAAAGGGGACATCTCAAGAACTTGATCAACACTGAAGTAAAGCTCACATCACGGGGCCGAGTTCTGCTTGTTACGCAGCCTTACACTCAACCTGGAATGAACAGCAACAGAAATTAGATGAGCAGTACAAGCAAACTCAAGTTTGCAATCCAAAGCAAATATGGTCCCTGGATAGATAATCTAAATGTCGTAGACAAACACGAATGATGGAATAATATTTAAAATTTTGAGTGTATCACAACATTTCCCGAGCGGTTATCAATCGAGAGAGATGTGTATTACTGGATGGATTCCATTCATCGGTGTCAACTCCGTTTGTGATTCCTACAAAGCCGTATGGTATTTCTAATTAAAACCAATTAGTTTGGTTGATGCTAACAAGTCTTTATTCGCCTCTCTTGTTTTATTTAAATAGTTATTATGAAAATCAAAACACGTTGATGGAAAGGAGATTATCACTAGCCACCAGCTGAGCTGAAATGACTGCTCTAGAAGATCACTTGCTATGGCCCAGCCGTTAAGTGATTTTCCGAGTTTGGCTAAATATTGAACCACGTAAAGGTTCCTTAATGTGATGTAAAGGCATTTTCAATCAGCACGCAAGGTATATAAAGTAGTGTTCTGACAATTCACAAGATCATTAACATTTATAACACAAGAAAGTAATAAAGCAAAGGTTATCTATACCTTCAAGTTACATTAGCATGACTTCCTTTCAACCTTGCCACTACAAATGTGTTGCATTTCGTATAAGTTTCTCAACAGGCTCCGTGGCATAGACCTGCCATTTAAAAACATATAACTTCTTTAGCCTTTGCATTGTTATATATACTATGGAAAAAAGGGTCCTTCAGAATCAACGAGATAGAGTAATCTAATTATTTGCATGGTAAACAAAATACTCCCTTGTTTGCATGGGAAGTTAGGTGATGGGGTTAGGTATTTCTTCTCTCATCTTGATTCCTTTATAAATTAGCCACTCCCAAACTCCTACAAAACAAACAGAAACAAACAAATTCAATTATATAAATCAGCTGGTGAATAAAAATAAAGAAATGAAGCACAACATATGTAACAAATACTTAAATTGCATATTCAAAAGTATCAACTTAAATACAACCTAATATGTTGGGCAGCAAATTCTAGATTAAGAATCTGACTGAGTTTGTAACCTTTTTGGCAGCTGCTATTCGAACTTGTGCTAGTGCTACATAATCTAAAGCAGACACACATATGTTTAAACATATAAAAAGGAGATTGTATCATCAAAATAACTCATTCTAATATCAAGGTTTGTCCCAGGATGCTCGGAAGACAGAATTGCATTAGTAGGATGTGCAGCATTTCTAGGTTCATGCATTTACAAATTCCACGGGTAAAAAAGTGCACAAGCAAACAATGGCATATATATAACAGGAGGGAATGAAGGAATGATGTAATTTACAAGAGTTTGTGGACCATCGCCAATTGAAATATGAGATGAGCGAACTGAAAAATGATCACCGGAATTTTACTAATTTGATTCCTTTTAGTTTTTGGGATCCAACAGGTTCTATCTTGTCAGAGCCGATTTCCGGTGTATGGGGCATAGCACCAATTCAAGTGCTAACAAGGCCAGATGAGTAAATGCTAGCACTCATTTGGTCAGAAGTGGTGATGCAAATTGCCTGGATAATCCAGCTCCTGATGAAGCCGAGGGGCGAACTGGAAATGCATTTGAAGCTCTGGGTGGATCGATTCTGCTGTGAAAAAAGAGCAATATGCGGCAAAGAAAATAATAAAATGAAATGAGATACCAATAAAGATCACAAAGATGAACTAGATAATATATATTAGAATTTATCAAACAATCACCTCATAAACTCGTTGTGAATGTGACATGTGCCTTGGCTTTGGATAAAGGGCTTCCGTTTGACCTCCAGCATAAAGGCTAGCATTAAAAAAAGTGGCACAACACTGTCTCTATGCTTTCTTCTAATAGAAAGTAATCGATCTATTTTCCCATAAATGGGTTGGACTGCATGTAAACAAGGTTAAAATGCAATAAGGACAAAATACAAACAATATTAATTCCAAACCCATCCACAATGGACTAAATTAACACAAGACTTTACCAAAAATTTTATCAGCTATTTGCTGGTATTATTGCTTTAATAAGTAAATCTCATTCAACAGGGAAAACATCAATAGAATCCACGTTCACCACATGGAAAATACCAAGAGACCATTGAAAAAATTTACGAAATGCTCTTGGTTCACTTGGTCTTGTTCAGCAGCAGCACAAATTCATTTTCACATATTATTAAGATATTAATAGGTGTTTTATAGTAGGGAATCTTAGTTCTCCAGAAGTTAGTAAGTGACAACAACGTTCTGCAGGCCAACCCTTGATAGAAACACTAAGTCTATACTAATAACCCACCCGACAAATTTAATCAATAGAGTGAAAACCTTGCAAGCACCCACAAATAGGATACCTTATTACAAGCACAAGAAAAAGAATGCATGCAAACACCCACACCTCAAAACGATTCTAAACATTACCCTCAATATGAAGGACAAGAAAATGTAAAGGGAGATAGAATACTCACTTGTTTGAGTAAGAAAGCAAGTAAGGGATGGCGCCAGGATCACACCCCTATAACAGAAGCGAGAACCTGGACAACTCCGGGGTTAGTCCCTAAAAATGGGTGTGCTCAAAGTTTACTAGCAGAAAAATCCTACGTTTAGTGGTTACAACTATAACAACTCATTGTTGAAGATCAGGGGACATCTCTGGAACATGATCAATACTGAAATAGCGCTCTCAACAACGGACCGAGTTCTGCTTGCAGCGCAGCCTTGCACTCAACCTGCAATGAACAGCAGCAGAATTTAGATGAGCAGCACGAGCAAACTCAAGTTTGCAATCAAAAGCAAATTTGGTCCATCGATAGCTGATCTAACTGTCATAGACAAATACAAATGATGGAATAATATTTAAAATTTTGTGTGTATCACAACATTTCCAGAGCGGCTATCGATCGAGGAAGATGTGTATCAGTGGATGGATTCCATTCATCGGTATCATCGCTGCATGTGATTCCTGCAAAGCCGTATGGTATTTCTAATTAAAACCAATTAGTTTGGTTGATGCTAACATCTTTTATTCGCATCTCTTTTAATTTAATATAATCATGGAAATAAAGACACATTGTATGAAAGGAGATTACCATTAGTCACCCGCTAAAATGACTGCTCCAGAAGATCCTTTGCTATGGCCAAGCCCTGAAGTGACCTTCTGAGTTGGCTTGATACTGAACCACGTAAAGGTTCCTAAATGTGATGTACGGGTCTTTTCAATCAGCACACAAGAGAGTAATAAAGCAAAGGTTATCTATACCTAACAAGTTACATTAGCAAGAGTTCCTGCCAACCTTGCTATCATCTAATGTGCTGCATTTCGCATAAGTTTCTCATCGGGCTCCATGGCATAGTCCTGCTATTTAAAACACATAACTTCTTTAGTATTCGCATCGTTATATACACTTCAGAAAAAGGGTCCTTCAGAATCAACACATCGGAGATAGAGTAATAAAATTATTTACAACCACATAATCAAGCATGTACACAAACACCCTCACCCCAAATCTTAATCTTAACATTGCCCTTTATGTGAAGGAAAAAAAATGTGAGGGGAAACAAAATACTCTCTTGTTTGCATGGGAAGTTAGGTATTTCTTCCCTCATCATGCCTCCTTTACAAGTTAGCTCCTCCTTAACTCCTACAAAACAAACACAGAAACAAACCAAATCAACCATATAAATCAGCTGATGAATAAAAATAAAGAAATGAAGCACAACATAGGTAACAAATACATAAAGTGCATATTCAAAAATATCAACTTAAATATAACCTAATATGCTGAACAGCAAGTTCTAGACAAGGAATCCGACAGAATTAGTAACCTTTTCGGCAGCTGCTATTCAGACTTGTGCTTCATTATCTAAAGCAGACACACATATGTTTAAACATACAAAAATGAGATTGTATCATCAAAACAACACATTCTAATATCAAGGAAAAAACATATCAATCTAAACAATATAATAAATATATTTTGCACATTAATTTTACATACCATGTAGGATTGACATCATTCCCACTTCTAGACCGAGCCCAGCTTTTGAAATTATATAGTCATCATCGGAAATATTATCCTGAGAATCAGTGCATAATTTGAGCAACTCAAGAACAATCTGCTTAAGCTCGGTTCTTTGCAAACAGTATAGAAGCAGTAATTTACCTACATAGCAATCTAATGTCCATGATGCAAAGCAATGTAGCTTTACACATGTAATTAGCTCAATAAATAACATTCATACCTTGTTGGATGTGGATTCTACAATTGAAGTCTAGGTAAAACGCATGATCAAATTAAGAGTTGGAAAAGTCAGTAAAAGTTTTATGCTTAATCCACCATGTCTTAAAAAAGGAAAACAACATAATAAGTTGACATCAACATATTGGAGGATACCAATTACCAACTAAGATAATAGTAAAATAAATATATAGCTATAGTTTGTTATTTTGTACTCACTCCGTCCAACCATGAGCGAGGCAATTTTTTGGGCACGAGATTTAAGGAATTGATATTTAAGAGTTAAGGCGCATAGTATATATATCTTCTCTGAGATAGTATGTTACATGTGCAATGCATCACCAAAGGTTATAAATGGCGCAGAGACATTTGTCCCGGGATGCTCGGAAGACAGATTTGTATTAGTTTTTGGGATCCAACAGGTTCTATCTTGTCAGAGCCGATTTCCGGTGTATGGGGCATAGCACCAATTCAAGTGCTAACAAGGCCAGATGAGTAAATGCTAGCACTCATTTGGTCAGAAGTGGTGATGCAAATTGCCTGGATAATCCAGCTCCTGATGAAGCCGAGGGGCGAACTGGAAATGCATTTGAAGCTCTGGGTGGATCGATTCTGCTGTGAAAAAAGAGCAATATGCGGCAAAGAAAATAATAAAATGAAATGAGATACCAATAAAGATCACAAAGATGAACTAGATAATATATATTAGAATTTATCAAACAATCACCTCATAAACTCGTTGTGAATGTGACATGTGCCTTGGCTTTGGATAAAGGGCTTCCGTTTGACCTCCAGCATAAAGGCTAGCATTAAAAAAAGTGGCACAACACTGTCTCTATGCTTTCTTCTAATAGAAAGTAATCGATCTATTTTCCCATAAATGGGTTGGACTGCATGTAAACAAGGTTAAAATGCAATAAGGACAAAATACAAACAATATTAATTCCAAACCCATCCACAATGGACTAAATTAACACAAGACTTTACCAAAAATTTTATCAGCTATTTGCTGGTATTATTGCTTTAATAAGTAAATCTCATTCAACAGGGAAAACATCAATAGAATCCACGTTCACCACATGGAAAATACCAAGAGACCATTGAAAAAATTTACGAAATGCTCTTGGTTCACTTGGTCTTGTTCAGCAGCAGCACAAATTCATTTTCACATATTATTAAGATATTAATAGGTGTTTTATAGTAGGGAATCTTAGTTCTCCAGAAGTTAGTAAGTGACAACAACGTTCTGCAGGCCAACCCTTGATAGAAACACTAAGTCTATACTAATAACCCACCCGACAAATTTAATCAATAGAGTGAAAACCTTGCAAGCACCCACAAATAGGATACCTTATTACAAGCACAAGAAAAAGAATGCATGCAAACACCCACACCTCAAAACGATTCTAAACATTACCCTCAATATGAAGGACAAGAAAATGTAAAGGGAGATAGAATACTCACTTGTTTGAGTAAGAAAGCAAGTAAGGGATGGCGCCAGGATCACACCCCTATAACAGAAGCGAGAACCTGGACAACTCCGGGGTTAGTCCCTAAAAATGGGTGTGCTCAAAGTTTACTAGCAGAAAAATCCTACGTTTAGTGGTTACAACTATAACAACTCATTGTTGAAGATCAGGGGACATCTCTGGAACATGATCAATACTGAAATAGCGCTCTCAACAACGGACCGAGTTCTGCTTGCAGCGCAGCCTTGCACTCAACCTGCAATGAACAGCAGCAGAATTTAGATGAGCAGCACGAGCAAACTCAAGTTTGCAATCAAAAGCAAATTTGGTCCATCGATAGCTGATCTAACTGTCATAGACAAATACAAATGATGGAATAATATTTAAAATTTTGTGTGTATCACAACATTTCCAGAGCGGCTATCGATCGAGGAAGATGTGTATCAGTGGATGGATTCCATTCATCGGTATCATCGCTGCATGTGATTCCTGCAAAGCCGTATGGTATTTCTAATTAAAACCAATTAGTTTGGTTGATGCTAACATCTTTTATTCGCATCTCTTTTAATTTAATATAATCATGGAAATAAAGACACATTGTATGAAAGGAGATTACCATTAGTCACCCGCTAAAATGACTGCTCCAGAAGATCCTTTGCTATGGCCAAGCCCTGAAGTGACCTTCTGAGTTGGCTTGATACTGAACCACGTAAAGGTTCCTAAATGTGATGTACGGGTCTTTTCAATCAGCACACAAGAGAGTAATAAAGCAAAGGTTATCTATACCTAACAAGTTACATTAGCAAGAGTTCCTGCCAACCTTGCTATCATCTAATGTGCTGCATTTCGCATAAGTTTCTCATCGGGCTCCATGGCATAGTCCTGCTATTTAAAACACATAACTTCTTTAGTATTCGCATCGTTATATACACTTCAGAAAAAGGGTCCTTCAGAATCAACACATCGGAGATAGAGTAATAAAATTATTTACAACCACATAATCAAGCATGTACACAAACACCCTCACCCCAAATCTTAATCTTAACATTGCCCTTTATGTGAAGGAAAAAAAATGTGAGGGGAAACAAAATACTCTCTTGTTTGCATGGGAAGTTAGGTATTTCTTCCCTCATCATGCCTCCTTTACAAGTTAGCTCCTCCTTAACTCCTACAAAACAAACACAGAAACAAACCAAATCAACCATATAAATCAGCTGATGAATAAAAATAAAGAAATGAAGCACAACATAGGTAACAAATACATAAAGTGCATATTCAAAAATATCAACTTAAATATAACCTAATATGCTGAACAGCAAGTTCTAGACAAGGAATCCGACAGAATTAGTAACCTTTTCGGCAGCTGCTATTCAGACTTGTGCTTCATTATCTAAAGCAGACACACATATGTTTAAACATACAAAAATGAGATTGTATCATCAAAACAACACATTCTAATATCAAGGAAAAAACATATCAATCTAAACAATATAATAAATATATTTTGCACATTAATTTTACATACCATGTAGGATTGACATCATTCCCACTTCTAGACCGAGCCCAGCTTTTGAAATTATATAGTCATCATCGGAAATATTATCCTGAGAATCAGTGCATAATTTGAGCAACTCAAGAACAATCTGCTTAAGCTCGGTTCTTTGCAAACAGTATAGAAGCAGTAATTTACCTACATAGCAATCTAATGTCCATGATGCAAAGCAATGTAGCTTTACACATGTAATTAGCTCAATAAATAACATTCATACCTTGTTGGATGTGGATTCTACAATTGAAGTCTAGGTAAAACGCATGATCAAATTAAGAGTTGGAAAAGTCAGTAAAAGTTTTATGCTTAATCCACCATGTCTTAAAAAAGGAAAACAACATAATAAGTTGACATCAACATATTGGAGGATACCAATTACCAACTAAGATAATAGTAAAATAAATATATAGCTATAGTTTGTTATTTTGTACTCACTCCGTCCAACCATGAGCGAGGCAATTTTTTGGGCACGAGATTTAAGGAATTGATATTTAAGAGTTAAGGCGCATAGTATATATATCTTCTCTGAGATAGTATGTTACATGTGCAATGCATCACCAAAGGTTATAAATGGCGCAGAGACATTTGTCCCGGGATGCTCGGAAGACAGATTTGTATTAGTGTCCATCAGTAGCTGGCCAAAGCAAGAAGGAATGAAGGAATTATGTCATTTTCAAGAGTTTGTGGACCATCGCTAATTGCAATGTGAGATGAAGGAACTAAAAACGATCACCATAATTTTATTAATTTGATTCAATTTTGTTTTTGTTGCTCGCTGGGTTTAGTCATAGGAAAACAACAACTAATAATTAATAAATGGTATAAAAATCAAAAGAAACCATAAACTAAACAAACCTTGTACGAATCTGGGATCCAACAGGATCCATCTCGTCAGAGCCAATTTCAGGTGTGTGGGGAATAGCACCAATTCCAGTGCTAACACTCATTTGGTCAGAAGTAGAGATGCAAATTTCCAGGAAAATCCACCCACTGACGAAGCAGAGGGGCAAACTGGAAATGCATTTGAGCTCTGGATGGATCGATTCTTTCCTAGAAAACGAGCAAAATGATGCAAACAGAATGAAAAAATGAAATGAGACATAAATAAAGATCACAAAGATGAAAATAGATAATATATATCTGACCACCTGAATCAACTTAGATGTCCTAGACTTTGTCCGGAATCACCTCATAAACTCGTTTTGTGAATGTGACAGGTGGCCTAGCTTAGGACAAAAGGCTCACTTGACCTTGCACATAAATGCTAGCATCAAAAAAGTGGCACAACACTGTCTCTATGCTATCTCCTAATAGAAAGTTGTTGATCTATTCCCCATCACTGGTTTGGACTGCATGTAAACAAGGTTAAAAAAGGCAACAAGGACAAAATACAAACAATATGAATTCCAAACCCATGCTCAATGGACTAAATTAACACAAGCCTTTACCAATGTTTTTATATCAGTTATTTGCTAGTATTATTGATTTAAAAAGTAAATCCCATTCAACGGAAAAAAACATCTACAGACTCCACGTTCACCACAGAGAAAATTTCAAGCGACCATAGAAAATATATGTACTTGGCCTTGTTCAGCAGCATGTCCTGTTCAGCAGCACAAATTCATTTTCACATATTAAAATATAAGTAAGTAAGGTGTTTTAAATTAGGGAATCTTAGTTCTCCAACCCTTGAGAGAAACTAAGTCTACACTAATAAACCATTAAAAAGTGTTTCTGGTGACAATTAATAGAGAGAAAACCTTACATATACACACAAATAGGATAAATTACAACCCCAAAAAGAAGAATGCAAGCAGACACCCACACCTCAAAACTATTCTAAACATTACCCTCAATGTGAAGGACAAAAAATGTAAAGAGGATAGAATACTTACTTGTTTGAGTAGAAAGCAATTAAGGGGTGGTGTCAGGATCACACCCCTATACCGGAAGTGAGAACCAGGGCAACTCCGGGTTAGTTCCTGCAAAAGTTTGTGCTCAAAGTGCTCTAGCATAAAAATCCTACGAGTAATGGTTACAGCTATAACACCTCACTGTTGAAGATCAGGGGATACTCTAGAACTTATCAACACTGAAGTAGCGCTCTCAACACAGGAATGACTTCTACTTGCTACGCAGACTTACACTCAACCAGGAATGAACAGCAGCAGAATTTCGATGAGCAGTATGAGCAAACTCAAGTTTGCAATCTAAAGCAAATTCGGTCCCTCGATAGATGATCTAACTGTCGTAGACAAACAAAAAAGCTGGAAATGATATTTAAAATTTTGAGTGCATCACAACATTTGCAGAGCGGTTATCAATCAAGGAAGATGTGTATCAGTGGATGGATTCCATTCATCGGTGTCAACTCTGTTAGTGATTCCTGCAAATGAAATGAGACACAAATAAAGATCACAAAAATGAACTAGATAATATATATCTGACCACGTGAATCAACTTAGATGTTCTAAAAATTGTCAAGTATCACCTTATAAACTTGTGGTTGTGAATGTGACAGGTGCCTAGCTTAGGACAAAGGTCACATTTGACCTGCCACTTAAATGCTAGCATTTTAAAAAGTGGCACAACACTATCTCTTATGTTTTCCCCTAATAGAAAGTTGTTGATCTATTTCCCAATAATTGGTTTGGACTGCATGTGAACAAGGTAATGCAACAAGGACAAAATAAAAAAAACTGTGAATTCTAAACACATACACAATGGACATAATTAACACAAGCCTTTACCGAATTTTTAATAAGTTATTTGCTAGTATTATTGCTTTAATAAGTAAATCTCATTCATCAGTGAAAACATCACCACAAAGAATGTATCAAGACACCATCGAAAATATAAGATATGTACTTGGTCTTGTTCAGCAGCATGTCTTGTTCATTTTCACATATTAAAATATTAATAAGTTGGGTGTTTGAAATTAGGAAATCTAAGTTCTCCAACCCTTGAGAGAAACTAAGTGTACACTAATAACCCATTAAAAGTGTGTCTGGTGTCAATCAAGAGTGAAAACATTGCATGCAAGAGAAAAAACATTGCATGCAAAAACAAAGGAAAGAAGAATGCACGCATACACCCACACCTCAATGTGAAGGACTAGAAAATGTAAAAGGAGATAGAATACTCACTTGTTTGGGTAGAAAGCAAGTAAGGGGTGGTGCCAGGATCACACCCCTATACAGGAAGCGAGAACCTGGACAACTCCGGGGTTAGTCCCTACAAAAGAAATTGATCAAAGTGTACTGGCATAAGAATGCTATGAGTAGAGGTTAGTGGTTACAGCTATAACACCTCGCTGAAGAAGAACAGGGGATATCTCTAGAACTTATCAACGCTGAAGTAGTGCTCTCAACACGGGACTGAGTTCTACTTGCTACGCAGCCTTACACACAACCTGGAATGAACAACAGCAGAATTTAGATGTGCAATACGAGCAAACTCAAGTTTGCAATCTATAGAAAATTTGGTCCCGCGATAGTTGATCAAACTGTTGTAGACAAACTCAACTGCTGGAATAATATTTAAAATTTTGGGTGTATCACAACATTTCCAGAGCGGTAATCAAATAATTTACTGCCGGAAAATTGTTTCTAAAATCAAGCAATGTAGGAAACTTCTCCATTATGTATGTCCAAACTTTGATTTGATTTTCCTACACGAGCTTATATGATTTCTGGAGTCACCCAGCCATAGAAGTAGCAATAAGCTGGCATTGCAGAAATATTAAAATCTTGAGAATGATCAGAGGAAGTGGAGAGTTAATGTAATAAATAGAGATAGTCTTTAGTTTTCTTGGAAGTGCTTGCATATGACATCTCTAATATGATAGCATAATCCATTAGTTACCATTTCATACAAAGAAATTGACTTCAAAATTCTGAACCAGCTACTTGATGCTTAAATCAATCCAACACCATACATAAGAAAAAGAAATCATAACCTAAGAGGCACAACATGTCACAGTATATAGTACATGAAATTTTGGCTATACATCATGACAAATACAACAACAAAACCAGACTATGGATTCAATAATTTCATGCCCAGATTCATACCAGAAAGATATTCAAAAGTGAACCCAAAGATTGAATGTGACTAGGAGAGAGGTCCTGAACATCCTTCAGAAACTTGATCTATTCCTGGAGGCATGCACGTAAACCGGAGCATGAAATTACAATTATAACAGACCACAAGATGGCACTGGCAGATGCAAATTCAAAAATTAGTCTTGGCAAATAATATCTCACAGAATGATTTCTTTACACAACAACAGAAATTAACTTGCTTTTCTATGTGTCCTTGGGACCTTAATAGGGAGGGATTTTTAAAAAGAGAAAACACTAACCTCATACAAAGCATCTTTACTAGACACTAATTGAGTGCTCATCCAGCTTCCAAGGCCCATGATTTCTTTTTTAATGCAGGTACAGCAAACCGAATGCCAAAGTAAAAAAGAAACATATCTAGGAAGTACTTGGGAAGAGCCTGTGAAAACAATTTAACATGCCAAGATTTGACAATCAATGGGGTTTATATATCAAAGAAAAGAAATACTATTATAGCACATTTATGTACACGGCATATGACGAAAAAAAAATAGGATAATAAGTATATATTAATTATATAGATGCAAGGTAGCAAGAAGTGGATTAGAAAAAGTAGGAAATCACCAGGCACAGTATAATACCCAAAAATATATGTGATAGATTTATGAAGCTGCAAAAGGCAGCAGAAATTGAATCAAATAAGTAGAAAAATATATTCGCTACAACCAAGAAGAAGAAGATTAAGCAAAGCAGGCTCACCATTTCCCCCGGCTTCTTATAAGTTAAGAACTAAGTCTCCCCCTACCGCCATACGACTTGCCCCCACCGGGCCGCCGTCCCCAGATCTTGCTCTTCCACCTGCGCGGTGCGTTTTAAACTACGCTAATATAAACAAGCATAAATGTAAAAATTGGTTTCCATAACAAATTCTAGTCTATTTATGCACTAGGCAGTTTCACTGAAAGCACCTGAAGAAGTGATCTCCACGTAGTTGGGCCTTGGCCTTCAGATTGACTAAGAAATTCTAGTTTATTTTTGCACGAGGAACTATCACGGAAAGCACCTTAGTTGCACAAGAGCTAACATTTGCAAGAATGAATCTGAATGCTTAGAGAGGCCGTTAGATCAACTAAGTGTAACACGAGCATATTTTGAATCATCTCAGTCGCCTCAAATGCAATAGATAGGCACACAGCTCTTTAATCTGACTCAAAGAAAAATTCTTTCCTGCATACAACAAGAAAAGGGTAAAAGGGTTTAGTGGAACATATAGAAAGAATCCAAGGAAATAAAAATAATAAATTATTGTATGTATTCCACTTCCTACAACTAAACAAAAATTATATCTAAATGTATGTATAAGGAGGAGAATAGCTAACCACACATCCTGATATCGTGATCGTCAGTTTTAGACAAAGCAAGATCAACTCCAATTTTATCAGGTACCGACAAGCGAAGAGCATCAGACAGATTTTGCAGTAGTTCTTCATTGACGGCTTTAGTATGAACTGAGAGACACTTAATATCAAAGTGGCCAAAATTGGCTAGGAGCAGTAATACGCTACCCTCCATTCCATTGTATACTGTACGAGGAACAAGTTAGAAAATTACCCACTCACATCAAACACCCCCAAAACTTAAGTCATGCTAGCCCTCGAGCAAGTTACACAATAAATCACACTCACAATATATTAGATAATCCTCTGCTTCAAGTCACGCCAAACCATATGAATCAGTAGGGAAATTAGGCCGACCCCGAATTCACTCGCGGGTAAAACTTAAGAACAAGAATTGTACACGAACTAAGTCCCTAAGAACTAGGCATCCCATGCTTCAATCTAAGTTCGAGTTGTGTCTTGGGAGTCTCAAACCATCGTCACTAATTCATAAAGAGAAGTTCTTCTACCTATTCTTTATTTTAAGCACATAAGATCTTTCTCCCAAAATCAAGCAAAATTCATCACTCCCAAGTCAATATGATGCACAAATCAAAAGGTCTTATTCATTGGGATGTAATGGGGCTTTTGGTAGAGGTGGGATAATATTTGGTTAAGTAGCTTACCACCATTCTTAAAATACTAGCACATCCATCACAAAACCTTTCACATCTCACTCACTGCATACAAATTTCTTACAGCTCAACACCCCAAACATAAGATTTTTCGACCATCTGTCAACTTATTCTTTTGAATCATTTCTATTTTTCGCTCAATATTTTTTTTCGAGCCTTGGCTTTTTTTTTTACTCAAGAAAGGCTGCCTTTTTATTTTTATTTTTTTTCTAGCCTTGGCTTTTTTTAGACATGAAAGGCTGCCTTTTTTATTTTTATTTTTTTCTAGCCTTGGCTTTTTTTAACTAGTGAAAGGCTGCCTTTTTATCTTTTTCTAGCCTTGGCTTTTTTTACTTATGAAAGGCTGCCTTTTTATTTTTTTCTAGCCTTGGCTTTTTTTTTACTCATGAAAGGCTGCCTTTTTATTCTATTTTCGTTTGAAGGGGACAGCTTTTCACTCACTTTGTATCTTATAAATAAATACCACCTAATGAATGGTACAAAACCTCCATCTTTTTCTTGCCACCATAATACCCTCCCAAGAATGTGCTAGCACTTTAAATTTAGTGACTAGGGTAGAAAATATAGGCCAACAAATGGGATATAATAGGTAAGCAGATATAAGGACTTCAAAATTTTCAACAAAGAAATTAGGCTTTTGGGGCTCAAATTGGCTCACTAGGGGTTTATGCAGGGTCAGGCATGTGATAATTTGGATATGAGGTCTTTATTCCTATTGCCTAAATCATCTTTATGCACCAATATCAACAAGATTGCAACTCATAAAGCTCTCATTCAGTCGATCGGCCCTATGGCTTTTTCAATTAATTTTTCAAAACCGGAATAGTTCTCTCTCCTTAGCTCAAGAAATCGGGCAACAAAGAACACTGGTATCACTTATTTGAAGCACGGGAAACCTAGGACTTCAGAAGTTAGTAAGCAACAACTAAGTTGGCGGATCAACCCTTGAGAAAAACGAAGTCTACACTAATAACCCCTTTAAAAGTTAGCTCCTCCTCAACTCCTACACAACAAACACAAAACAAATAAAATCAATTATATAAAGCAGCTGATAAATAAAAATAAAGAAATGAAGCACAACATAAGTAACAAATACTTAAAGTGCATATTCAAAAGTATTCACTTAAATACAACTTAATATGTTGGACAACAAGTTCTAGATAAATAATCCGATAGAATTTGTAACCTTTTCGGCTGCTGCTATTCATACTTGTGCTTCATTATCTAACGCAGGCACACATATTGTAGAAATATTAAAAAATGAGGTTTTATCATCAAAACAACTCATTCTAATATCAAGGAAGAACATATAAATCTTAACAAAACAATAAATACATTGTGCACATTAATTTTACATACAATGTAGGATTGACATCATTCCCACATCTAAACCGAGGCCAGCATATGAAATTATACAGTGCATCATTGGAGAATTAGTGCGTACTTTGAGCAAATCAAGAACAATATGCTTAAGCTCGGTTCTTTGCAAACAGTTATGAATCAAGAACAATATGCTTAAGTTAGTAATTCACCTACATAGGAATCTAATGTCCATGAATGATGCAAATGCAACTTTAGACAAGTAATTAGCTTATCACCTAACACTCGCACCATGTTAGATGTGGATTCTTCAATTGAAGTCTAGGTAAAATGCATGATCGTATCAAGAGTTGGAAAAGTCAACATTCTAAATGTTTTATGCTCAATCCACCATGTCATTTTAGAAAAAAGGAATACCACATAATAAGTTGACATCAACATATTGGAGGATAACAACTAAGGTAATACTCAAATAAACTTATAGCTATAGTTTGTAATTTTTTACTCCCTCCTTCCAACCATAAGCGAGGCACTTTTTAAAGCACGAGTTTTAAGAAATTGATATTTAAATAGTAAAGGCTCATAGTATATATACCTTCTCTGAGATAGTATGGTACATAAATGGCTCACAGACATTAGTCCCAAGATGCTAGGAAGACAGAGTTGCATTAGTAGGATATGCAGCATTTCCAGTTTCCTGCATTGATAAAGTGCATTAATAGAGTGCACAGGTAAAAAATTGCACAAGCAAACAATGGTTGATATGCAAACAGATTGTACTCACTTTTGCATAACTGGAAGGTTCCATCAGTAGCTAGCCAAAGCAAGAGAGAATGAAGGAATGATGTCGTTTTCAGGAGTTTGTGGACCATCGCCAATTGAAATGTGAGATGAAGGAACTGAAAACGATCACCATAATTTTACTAATTTGATTCATTTTTGTTTTTAGTTGCCCGCAAGGTTTACTGATAGGAAAACAAAACTAATAATTAATAAATGATATAAAAATCAAAAGAAAACATAAACTAAACAAACCTAGAAGGAATCTGGGATCCAACAGGTTCTATATCGTCAGAGCCAATTTCCGGTGTTTAGGGCATAGCACCCATTCCAATGCTAACAAGGCTAGATGAGTAAACGCTACCACTTATTCCTGACGAAGCCGGGGGGGGGGGAAATTGGAAATGCATTTGAGCTCTAGGTGGACCGATTCTCTAGAAAACTAGAAAAATACAGCAGACAAAATGACAAAATTAAATGAGATACAAATAAAGATCACAAAGATGAACTAGAGACTATACATATCTGGCCACGTGAATCAACTTAGATATCCTAGAATTTGTTAAAGAATCACCTCATAAACTCGTTGTGAATGTGAAAAGTGGCCTGGTTAGCATAAAGGGCTCATTTGACCTTGCGCATATAGGCTAGCATAAAAAAAGTGGCTCAACGCTGTCTCTATGCTTTCTCCTAACAGAAATGTGTTTATCTGTTTCCCCTTCAATGGTTTGGACTGCATGTAAACAAGGTTAATATGCAACAAGGACAAAATACAAACAATATGAATTCCAAACCCATACATACTGGACTAAATTAACATAACACTTGAACAAATTATTTATAAGTTATTTGCTAGTATTATTGCTCCAATAAGTAAATCCCACCCAACAGAAAAAACATCAATAGAACACGTTCAGCACAGATAAAATATCAAGAGACCATTATAACTCTCCACACATCTAAATCATGTGGCCTTACCATCAGGATTAGGGACCCACTTAATATACGCTGGAAGGAACTTCATCATCCAGTTGGTTAAAAGTAAGTATGTTTTTCAGACATGATATGCATCAATGATTACATGACACGGAAACATGCATGGCCTATGTATTTCTTTAATCTTGATAAAGGCTTCCAAATTTATTTAAACTAAATCGTGAAACCTACCAGTGAAACAAAAGTCACAAGGTACTGCAGTCAAAAGTCAAAAGTGAAACTATAGCTATAAGGATTAACAAATTTATTTAGAAGCCGCATAGATTCATTTTAACATATTATTAAAATATTAGGTTTTTTAAATTAGGGAATCTTAGTTCTCCAGTAGTTAGTAAGTGACAACAACGTACTGCAGGCCAACCGTAATAAACGATAAAAAAAGTTTCTGGTAACAATCAATAAAGAGAAAACCTTGCATGCACACACAAATAGGATAAAATACAACCACAAAAAGAAGCATGCATCCAAACACCCACACCTCAAAACTATTCTAAACATCTATCAATGCAGGAAGATGGTGAAAAAATTCAGATTTCACCAACGAGAAGCACAGCCCATTTTCCAATCGAACAGATAGGGCTGAGAAAGAAACCAAGGCAAATTTAGCAACTAGCCAGACTCATTTGAACAAGGATTAACAAATTAGCACACAAAATCATTTACTTCTCAAAACTGGACGGACTGTACCTAGTAGTGCTACCTAGAGCCCAATTAGTAATTTCAAGCAGAAGAGGGGACCTCTTGCGGGGCATTTCGGGTTGGTTCAACAACTTTGACGCCATTCTCTTTGTGGTGACACCAAAGCACACACGCATTATCATCTTTCAAAATCTTGCAAGAACAATCCCTCCCCATGCATGCTCCAACAGTGAGTTAATTAGAATCAAAGGAACAAAGTCCCCAACACCATGATGAGTATGAAGAATGAGAGGAGAGGAGCCTTATGTATCTTGTCGCCACATTCAAGATCACTCGGTAAGAAATTCACTATATATAGAACATCCCTATCAACCTTTTTCCCATCACAATCACTCATCAGTTTCATCACATAAATTCATCTATCCCACCCACAAAAATCCATGTTTCCACACATTCAAGTTTAGAAGAAAGTGCTTCATGAGTCTAGCTAGCAAGGAAAGGAAAGTTGCATATTGTTCATTCATCAAGCTTTTTCTCATATCTAAGTAAGTTCCCTACCAAAATTCTTTGTTCAAAGCAAGCCATAATTTAGTACATATCTCTGTCCCAAAACCCAAAACACAAGCATGCTTAGTGTTTCTTCAAGATCTCAACTTTTATGCATAAATAGGAAAAACCTTAGCCCTCTTCAATCACAAATACATAAGCCACTCAATTAAGAATTTGACTAAGGAAGTAAGAAATCATACCCTGGCTGGAGTTTCTGTCCTCTGTCAGCAACAGAGGCAGCGCCGGGTCGGCGGCGGCGACAGCATCCGGCGGTGGTGGCGAAATCCGGCAAACAACGACACTTCTTGGCTCCTTTTCAACCCCTCTTAATTTCTGAAAATTGAAGCAAAGATTCAAGGTTTAGAAACTTGTTTTTACAAATTAAAAGTGAAATATACTTACCTCCCGAGCGACGACGGCGACGGCGGCCGGCGCAGCGGCGGCGGCAGCCCGACGACAGCAGCGGCAGTTTCCAGCCGGCGGCGGTGCTGGCGGAGAGGGAGACCGAAAGAGAGAGTGAGAAGAGAGGAAAGAAGGAGAGAAGGGAAGAAGGGAGAGATGGCCGGCGGCTGATCGGTGCCGGCGGTGGCAGACGTTTCCGGCAGAGGCGAGAGAGAAGGGAGATTTGAGAGAAAGAGGCGTGGGGGAAAGGAGGCGCAAGCGAGAGTTTGAATTTGAATAGAGTAGGGTTTCATTTTTATTTCTTGGCTAAAGGATGGACTTTCAATTAATTAAGTTTTGAGTTTTATTTTTAATTATTCTTTATTATGAAATAAATTCTCTAAAATTTTAATAGTTGAGTCTAAATCTTCTTTTAAATGTTTGTGTTGGTCTAGTCTAACTTTTATGATGATTATAATTAATTTTTGAAGTTAAATTTATTTAACCAGTAAGTTATGTAGTTGAAGCTTTGGTATTTATTGCCTTAATTTTGTTTGTGCCCTTCATAATTGGAGTAAGGTAAATTCAATAATGGTACTGTAGATTCCACTCTTTTATTTAGAAAAGAGAAAATATCTCAGTTTGGGAGATATGAAACTGAAGTGGGCAATGATGCTTCTGCTATTGATACAGGGGAAAGCAGCATTATATCAAATATTTTATCACTAGACTTTGACTCATGGGATAAGTTTGTAACTTCACCTCAGAACCTGGCAAAGTTGCTAGGTGAAACTGATAGACGACAAGGGTCTTATGGAGCACTAGGTTCCTGGAAAGCTCTGAATAGCAGTCAGTCAAGATTTTCGTTTGCTAGAGAGGAGGAAACGAAAATGTTTGCACGAATGGCTTACCTGTTTCAACTGGCACATAACAAGATTATTTTACTAACGATGTTACTCAATTTTCTTCCAACAAGCCTCCTTGTAAGTTAATAGTAATTCATAATTTTCTTAAGTACTACCTACTACTACATGTGGCCTTGAAAAATAGAAACTTTTGAAACGGCATGAGTTTTAATGCACAATTGGTTAAGTAAGAAAGACAGAGAGAGAAAAAGGGTAGAGTAGTAGAGAGGGAGAGAAAAATGGGTAAAGAGAGAGGAAGAGAAAAAAAATAGAGGAAGTAGTGTTGGTAGATTATGGGGTCCAGTTCATAAAATAGAAAGTTTATATTTTTTAGGGATGGACCAAATGGAAATTGTTTCTGTTTTTAAGGGACGGAGGTAGTATTTGACTATCTTTTTCACTTTTGTTTGGGGTTCAAAATTATGCAAATTTATCTTGAAAATATCTGTTTATTTAGTAATGTTGGGGAGTGATCAATTGTTAACTCATCATTTAATTGCTAACTACAACTAATTTAAGATCATAGGATTTTAGAAATATTGCGGTCTACAATTTGTCATGTGTAATTTTGTTTTTTATTTTTTTATATTAAAAAATAATAGCAACTAGCAAATTTAGGGTTTAGAAACACAATGTCAATACAGTGTATGAAATATATCAACACAAAGACATGACATTGTCAATACAATTTCATATTGACATTGTACAGGCATTGTATTGACATAATATGTGTCGTGTATTGATATAAAGTTGTTACCGAAATTTATGAAAATTTTTGAAATTTTTTTCAAATTTTGACATGGAAACATATGCAAGTGAGATCTCGTTAGAATCCTTATGAAATTATCTTTGATTTGATATATGTTGTGCGAAAAAATAATTCAAATCGAGAAAGTTATATGCGTTTTAAAGTTATGAGATATTTTTCAAAAGTTAGTTACAACTAATTTGTTGTAAATTAACACTAATACCCTTATTGACGTTTTTTCTTGATCGTATTGACATTTCGGGGCTAATGATCTAGGCCCTTGATTTGAATATGTAATGGCTATTATTTAATTATAGTTAGCAATTAAGTATTGAGTTAGCAATATAACACTCCCCCGGTAATGTTAGACTTGCATAGTTTGGGTGCTTGTTCATCCCTCTTGGAGTGGCATAGATAGAGTGCTCTTGATCTGTAACATTAGAGAATATGGGATATATTCCTTAACTGATATATCTATTTTCACCTTTATTTAGTTTAAACAATCTATGACAAAAAAACATTTGATGACCTTTATCTTTGTCTTTCTTTTTATATGATTTGGCTGATTAGTTTGAGCAAGTTCCTAGATAATTTGTTTGAGCTACGCAAACATCTACGCTTGCTACTATGTTTGTGTTTTCTCAAATTAGATTACTAGTAATTTGTTTGATTTGGTACCCTTAATCTCTTTCTCTACTTTCCTTGAACAGTTTCAAGATCTCAGGTATCTGTATCTCCAGTTGTCGAGCAGATGCTATCCAATAATATCTCTCCATTTTCACAGCTCAACCTACATCAGTCTAGAAATGGAATAACTTCTAATCGTCAATGTGATGGGTGGAATGAAGCCCGGAGTGTAAATAATTTTGTTATGGCTGAGCTGCTCAGAACTGAGAGGTTGGGACATAGCAGCAAGTTCTACAGTGGTTATGAAGAATGCAATACGAGGTTGCCAGGTTCAGGAAATATATTCAATGGGGCTTATGGGATTTGATTTAAAGATGTATTATGTTTGACTTGTGATGTCAGTGGTGCAATACAATGATCATATTCGGCTACAATGTCGAAAGTTCACCTTTCGAACATGGAGCCTATAAAATTCAAAACAGTTCCCTTTAACACAATGGTCATGGTTAGTCGACTCATACTTTCAGGTTGGTGGACGATCAAATCTTCTCGCATGGAGTCCAGAAAGCAAACAAGTAAAAGTTTGATTCTTTCAGTTTCATGCGATGGATGCTATTTACATCTACAGTAAAAGTCAAGTCTGTATCGTTACATTCATGAGCTATGTGAAGAGGGTGGCAAAAAAGTGATTTGGTCACATTCAAGAACAACAATGTAGCAGTTTCTTGTTCAACAAAATTATTATTTAGAGAGTTTCTTGTTCAAGTTCGAAGATATAACCATCACTAAACACTTGACAAAATCATGTTTGTTTGTATTTACTACTAATATTTATCTTTTTTTTGGACTTGGCAAGGCGATCTTTTCTTCTAATTGCATGAGAAATTTCCAGTAAAAGGTCCCGAGACTGAAGCCCAATGCAAATGTTGCTGCTGCTATACCTGTGTTGTCTCCCATAGTTAAGAGTCTTTGAGGTTGATCTCTACACCACAGAGACTGACTCCAGATTAATTGTTAATTTCCTTAACGGTCGGATTCTGAACATAGTCCGAGAGAGGCGGGAGAGAGAAAGAGGGCAAAACATAGTGTGTGAGAGAGAGAGAGTAGTGTTTGGCCGAGGAACATGAATAAACATGTGATACATAGTGGATCAGAGAGGATCTCGTGAGGTTGTTTGGCCGACCGAGTCAGCAGAGCAAGAAGAGGAGTTTGTTACGGAAGGAGGCTGAGTGGTTATGAGGACTCACCTTTGCAGAAGTCATCAACAAATTATTGTTATTTCCTTATTGTTATTTCATTCCCTTTATTTTAGCTGCAACCATTAGTATAAATAAGGACCTCCTGCGTGAGATTGAAAGATCTTGGAAAACTTAGAGTTTGGGACAATTAATTTCGTAGGCCTCCTGTGGAGGATTCTTATTTCCTTGTCATTCCTTTTATCAATAATATTGCCGACTTTCCCTTCCTGCTATTTCATTACTGTTTCATCAAATATATATTTTGTGGAGTTGAAGTTTACTTCTTCCTCGCCACTTGGACGAGCACCTCTCATGCTCCTTGATCCTACGCCTTTCCTCTAACAACATAGGCGTTCACGAAGGTAACTAACATGTGCCGCATATGTAACATAGAAATAGTTCAGTGTTATTGAGAAGAAAAATAAAAATAAGATGTGATTACGTGACTATTGGTAAACTGCCGTGCATTAAACACATAACGGTTTTGGACTTCCAATCTAGTCTGTTGGTGGGCACAGAAAAGCTGTAAAGACGAAAGGACGGAAAGCTAAAGATGGCGACAAGCACACGGTGGTCCCTATTTCAGATGGCTGGGTTATCGTCCTCACCAAGAAACACGGAAATACAAAAACCCAACTCCATGGATGAAGGATCAAACAAAAACACAATGCAATATCAGATTGGTGTTAGCCCCTTTACCGATTTCTATACCGAAATCTGATACTAGATTTGTATTAATTCAACCACTACATATACATCATCAAAGAGATGATTTACCAACCTCCATCCGTAGCTTATATTTGATGTAGGGTTGTATTCCACGAGTTGATGTTTCCCCTAAAAGCTGCGGTTGATATTATCGTCTCTTTCGCCTTTTCTTTCCAAATTCTTTCGATGGAGAAGAATCTGATAACAATATGACTTTTCTGTATTCCCTTTATGTATATAGAATTCTGCAGAGATTTTGGTAACATTCAAATCTGAAAATCTGATTTGTTTATATAAGTTATACGCAACCTTTCACGAAAGGTTGCATCCGTTCACTTATACCCTTTCATGTAAAACCCATCAGATTTTCTGTAGACTTTATTCTACAGCTTTCCATCTTCTATACACTTTAATGTACACATATTTATACCATCTATGCAAGGCAAGAGAAGAGGGTTATCAATACACCCGATTCTAATTCTTTAATCGAAACCGATCCATCACAGTATCGTCTTTTATATTAGAATCCAACTGATATGTTTGAACTTGATCTTTAATATTAAACCAATATCTACATAGGTCACATATAGGAATAAATATTCCTACAATTGGAACTCGATTTGCAAAATCAAATGACTAATCATACTGAACCCAACAATTACGCCGACTGGTTGACATATAGTACAAGATTGCAAAAATCAAATAGATCTCATGCATTCTATCAAGACCACCCTTCCAATACTCAATCAAAATCTCTAGATCTACTAACTTAAACAATTCTTCATGCAAGCGAGAGGATAGAAGGTTAATCCTCAGATCTAACAACTATAAAGGTAAATAAGCAATTGGAATGAAAAATCATGCCTAATAAATTGAAAGACTCCATTGAAACCGCGATCCAAACACGATACCCAAGTTGTTAATCAAACTAAAATCTCCTTCAAAGTGTTAACACACTAGAAAACATTAAACTAGAATTGCAAGATGAAATGAGTGAAATTGTTGCAGAATCCGGTGAAGCTTCTGACTGGACAGCGAACTGGAACGGTGATGACGCTCCTCTAGCAGGTGGTCGAAAGCAGGTAAGTGAACGTTGGATCTGAATGAGGAATGAAAATGGAAAGGGTAGGGCTTGCCTCCGAAGGTAAGTGAAACTGGTAACCGAGCACACTTCTCTCTTCTTGTGACCTCCTATTTATTGAACGACTTCCTCTGATCTTTAGGGTTTCTCCCCTCATGAAATGGCATCCTTGCCCTTCTTAGGAATTGGTTATTATGAGCAATTTTCTTCTGTCTCCAACTTGAGCTTGATAGCTTGCATTCTGGGCAGTATAACACTTTTTTCAATTCCTTCATCCGAACTCCTCTTGACTCCTTTCACTTGCACCTAATCCTGCACACTTCAGCAACTGTTTTACATATTACCCGTTAAAAACATGGTAAACTAACCAGTAACCAAGGCACTAAATGAGTCTCATCAGATTTCAGTCAAGAAACTCTAAACCAGCTAAAGCCACGTTTGGTGAGCTGTTTAAATACAAAAGCAAGGCGCGATTAGAGGAGAAGATAGTGCGTTCGGTGACGAAAGATGCACAGGGGGTTTTGTCACAAAAGTCGGGAGAAATACATGAGGTTGGCAACCATAGTAGTGCAAAGGTGAGGGTGTGTGAGGATATGATTATGAAACCAATGGTTGAGATGCAGGACATGCAGGAAGTGGGAAGACCACCAGATCGAGGGAATGATGTTCTTACGATGACATCGGGTTTAAGCCCCAATTATTAGAAATGGGCCACTCACCCCTTAAAAGGCCTTATAAGGGGGAGGGTTATCCATACTTTTATAAGGGGGAGGGTTATCCATACTTTTATAGGTGAGCTAGGATCGTTACCAAGTCGATGTGTGACAAGATATTAAGAATTTTAACACGCCCCCTAACGTGTGGGTCGGAATGACACATCGGACTTCCATCACGTGGATAGGCAAGAGAAGTGATAAATAAATAAAATCCATCATCGACTAGGGCCCGCTCTGATACCATATTAGAAATGGGCCACTCAAGTTACCAAGTCGATGTGAGACAAGATATTAAGAATTTTAACACGCCCACACGTGCGGAATGACACATCGGACTTCCATCACGTGGGTAGGCAAGAGAAGAGATAAATAAATAAGATCTATCATCGACTTGGGCCCGCTCTGATACCATATTATAAATGGGCCACTCACGTTAACAAGTCGATGTGGGACAAGATATTAAGAATTTTAACACGCCCCCTCACGTGTGGGCCGGAATGACACATCGGACTTCCATCGCGTGGGTAGGCAAGAGAAGAGATAAAGAAATAAAATCCAGCATCGACTTGGGCCCGCTCTGATACCATATTAGAAATGAGCCACTCACCCCTTAAAATGCCTTATAAGGGGGAGGGTTATCCATACTTTTATAGGTGAGCTAGGATCGTTACCAAGTCGATGTGGGACAAGATATTAAGAATTTTAGCACAAATGATGATGGAAATATGATTGAGGTGGTACCGTACCATACGCAAGGAAGGGAGATGGTTATGGGGAATTTTTAGTCATTTTTTAATGATTTAAAGTTGGAATTGTCAAGGTCTATTTATCGAAGCTTTGGAAACTGTGATTAAAATGCATAACTTACATGTCATTGTGTTGTTTGAACCACACATTAGTGGGGATCAAGTTAACAGAACAATCAAGAGGTATTACGCAACAGTGGAAGCAATAGGGTTTTCTAGAGGTATTTGGTTATTATGGGATGACTTTTGGCATGTTGAGATCCTTGCAACAGCTTCGCAATATATTCATGTTTGTATTTGGGTTTCTAGGGCCACAATTTACTTGGCGACGGGGAAATCTTTGTGAGAGTTTGGACAAAAGCCTTTGTTGTTCAAATTGGAGGTTGGTGTTCCCACAGGCTTCAATGACTCACCTAGCACGTTACCATCGACCATTATTGTTAAAGCTTTGCATTTTTTCCTCTTGAGACCGTTCCATTTTTTTAGAGCTTGGATGTCACGTGATCAATATAATGACTTTGTCACTTCCTCGTGGATACAAAGACATGGTTGCATAGATTCTATCCATCATTTTACGGAGCAAATTAAGGTATGGAATAAAGAAGTTTTTGGGATATTTTCGGTGATAAGAATCTCTATATTAGAATTACAGAGCTATAGAGAATACTAGAATATAGAGGGTCGTCTAGTCTTTTGGCACTAGAGCCTAAACTAAAGAAAGAGTTGGATTTAGTTCTCCAGCACGAGGAATCATTATGTCAACAGAAATCTCAGAGTGACTGGATCAAACTAGGGGACCAAAATACCTCTTTCTTCCATTTGAGGATGATTCGAAGAAGAAAGAGCAACATAATAGAGCTGCTTAAAAATGGAGATGGCGAGTGGGTAAAAGACCGGGTTAGATTACAAACGTTGGCAGTAAGGAGTTATATGAAGAAGATAAGCTTCATAGGCCTCTATACTCGCAACGTGATTGTTTCCCAGCTATTGACCATTGCTGATGAGATAAGAGTGCAGTTTTCTTCAAAGGAAGTCTCAAGGATGCTCTTTTTGCCATGAAGTCATGGAAAGAACTCGACATAGATGGATTTTAAGCATACTTCTTTCAAAAACATTGGGCCGTGGTAGGTGCAGATGTTTGCGCTGATATTCTTGGAATCTGGGGAGTGGAATGATGGATGGCAGGATGAATAGAACGGCATTCTATCTTATCCCTAAGGTGAAAGCCCCAACACTCATAACCCAATTTCAACCTATTTCTCTTTGCAGTGTGATGCATAAATTGGTAACAAAGACTATTGCAAATCACTTGAAGCAGCTAATGCCTCTCATCATTGGGCCTTTTCAATCTAGCTTTATAGCAGGAAGGTATATTACTGATAATGTAGTCATAGCACAAGAGTGATACGCTCAAATTTTGCACTGTCTTAAGGGCCATTATTTGGTCCGTTTTGAGTGTCAAATTTGCATTACATGTCCATTATTTGCATATTTATCCATTTTGGTAATTTAACATGTTTTGTGAGAAATGTGCAAAATAGAGCTGAAAAGGGGCATAACAAAGTCAAAATCTAGAAGTTGGAGAAGAAGCACAACCCAGCAGCCCGTTGGGCCAGCGTCGCTGAAAGCTGCACAGAGAGATTAGGCCCATTCCAGCGCCTTGCTGGGAGTTCCGCGCACAGCAGTCTTAGTTCAAACCCATTTTTTCGGAGATTATGAAGTTCAATCAGGGCGTTCTACACACCATTCTTTTCCTCTTCGAAAGAGCTTAGCGATGGTACCTAGAACATCTCAATCAGAATATGTGGAGAAAGTTATGGCAATTCTATGAACGTCGCGCATTGCAGTCAAATGCTGGTGGGAATTTAGGTGGAAATTCAAGGAAGGAAAGAAGATATTACCTTATGAAGCCAAATATTTTCTTTAACCTATGAAGCACGAAATTTACCTTCTCCAAACCTTTTTCTAGCCTATAAATACCGTAGGGGTGTGTTATATTGCTAACTAATTCTTAAATTGCTAACTACTTCAACTAAATGATAGATATGGTATCATGAAATCAATGCACAATATCATTCATGCATGAGTATCAATGCAATACACATAAATGTCAATTAGGGGTATTAATGTCAATTGACCAAAAGTTAGTTATAACTAACTTTTAAAAAATATCTACAAGTTTTAAATGATTATAACTATCTCAATTAAAATTATTTTTTTACACAACTTATATCAAATTAAAGTTAATTTTATAAGGATTCTAACGAGGTCTAACTTGCATATGATCTGATGTCAAAATTTGTATTTTGTTTTTGAATTTTTGTATTTTTGAAAAAGCAGCTCAATGTCAATGTAGCTATCATAATATGTCAATATAATACATATACAATGTCAATGCTAAATTGTGTTGACATATTCAATGAATCGTATTGATATGTTTAATACACTATATTGACATTTTGATCCAAAATCCTAATTTTGATAATTTTCTTATCTTTTTAAATTTAAACAATACTCCATCCGTCCCAAAAAATATATGCACTTTCCATTTTCGTTCGTCCCACAAAAATATGTGCATTCAATTTTTAGAAAGTTATATCAATTTAATAATGTAGGTCTCAATATCCACTAACATACTTTAACTATCATTCTCCTCCTCTCTCTTACTTTACCAATTTTTTCTTAATTTTCGTGCCATCCCAAATGCACATACTTTTTTGGGACGGAGGGAGTAATAAAATGAAATTACATATGACAATTTATAGACCACTAGATTTCTATAAATCTTTTGATTTTAAATTAGTTGTAGTTAGTAATTAAAGATTGAGTTAGCAATTGATCACTCCCTAAATACCCCATAACCTAATTCATATTAATCACCAATCTTGAGCCTTCATTCCATCTCCCACCTTACCCATAAATTCCTTCATTACTCCATCTTCTACAAGGAGCAAAGAATTCAAAAGGAGATCAAACAAGAGCAATATTAATTCTTCCGGATTTTATCTAGTTTTTGTTAGATTGAACATGTCTTATTTTACTTATATTTATTTCGTTTTTCTGTCTATGGATAGCTAAATTTATAGAATCCTACGGGATGAAAGTAATTGACTCTATGTAGTTCTTTTTATTTGTTTACTGTTCAAAACTCTTTTTACTTTATTATTCCATAGTTTATATTTAACTGCTTGGCTGTTACCTTGATTATTGTCAATCTTTGATCAGTGATGACTTTGATTAGTTTATATTTTATGTGTCAATGCAATAATTGTGACATGAGTGTTGATACACGATAGAAATAACCCCGAGTAGAGCTTGAGTCAGATGAACATAAAACTAAATAATTAGAATTACTAATGAGTTAATGAAATCCCTACCTTAGAATTTCTTTGTCTCATGTGTTTTCTCAAACCAAGTTAAATGCAAACTGCGAAACTATTTCACGGTTTCCATTTAATTGCTTTCTTACTTGCTCTTATTTATAGTTTTTCTTAGTTTAATCAAATCCCAACTTTGTGTCCAAATAGTATATGAGGCTGAGTATGTGGTAGACAATATGTAAAATTAATCCCTATATTCGATATCCGGTACTGACCTTTTAGCTATACTAGATTTACCCTTTATACTTGCAGGTATTTTTAGTGCTAATAATAAGTGGATGAAAGAGGAGATCCATTATATGAGAAAGAAGAAGGGCATTATAGCAATAAAGGTTGATATGGAGAAAGCATATGATATCGTGAGTTGGGCTTTCCTATTTGATACTCTAAATGAAGCGGGGTTGTCTGCATTTCTCATAGATGTGATTATGGTGTGTGTCGACCACCTCAATGCAAATTTTGTAGAATGGGAGCTTAATTTATGAAAGGAGGAAGAGGAACCATTGAAAGGATGCTTGATCGAATCTGAGAAAAAACTAAGTTGAGACCGATTAGGTACTACATCGTGCACTCTATTCCTGGTAATCATGCCATTTCGACGCACTATTGCATTTGCAAGTTCCACAGCTACACCAAGCACTAGGCTGAGAGTGCTTGAATTCATCCCATACAATACGCAAGTTGGTGAAATAAGCACTGCCTGCCCTTATGAGAGATACATGATTTTCTGTTGCAATGATAAGCTCGAGCAGTGTCGAGCTAAGAAAAGTGCAGACGTAGATCGGACCAGATCTCATGAGCACCGTCAAGGTACATGATAATGAAACATATCTAAGCAGAAACAGAATTCCGCAGCCACGATACAACCATGTTGTTGCATTGAATCCAAGCAAAGAATAACAAATCATCATCGGCCGGCTGAAGAAGAATGTCGTTGATAAAAACAATTTTGTTCTTCGCTATAAGAGCAGTCGTCACCGATCTACTCCAATTGATGTAAATTGGAGCCAGTGAGAACATGAGGAACAAGTTGAAGGCTCAGATTATCACTGGGATGTAGATAATACGGGCTAGAGCTATCCTCCATTGGAGGAACCGGAGGAGCTGCATTAGCACCTCGTTTGTTGCGATTCATATCGGAGAAGATGAAGAAACAAACAAGCGGAAGGATTTAATTGTCAACTGATACCATGTAGAAACCAACACTTTATTGATTCAAAACTTCAGAAGTTACAAAGCAGCAACAAAAGCTATTTTATACTAAGGCTACAAAGCCAGCTAGCTAAACAAGCAATATCCACATCTAACTAACTCACAACTAATTCTTTATTCTTATCTATTTGCTGATGACGTGCCAACTCATCAGATGCTAACTTAGCATGCATGCACACCGCGCCATTTTATTCATCACAGCACCAACTCTTCCAACTTTAATTTCTATCTCTTTCTCTGTTGCAAAGCTCACGCTGCATGATCATATTTCATCATCTTTTACATGAATAGAGCTGACCCGTAAGTGGACTTTTCCACATTTCTATGTGCATTTACATGTAAGATCATCCTGTTCATATTTATCGTTTCATATTGATAGAATATTCGATTTTCTGATCACTCCACTAACTCTTTCTTTTAAAAATTCACTGCATTGCTTGCTCGTATATGTAACCAAAAGTACAAAATTCAAGTATAAGCTCACAACATATCCGACACTTATAGAATAAAACATTGTGGACCAATTCAAAATGGGGTCTGGACTTCCGCCCATTTTCCCAGTTGGTTTTGATCTTGTAGAGGTCAGGGGTCCTCCGTCAGTTTTGCCTGGATAGTCGACCACTCGGGCAAGGTTGGGCGAGACAAAGCCGATAGTTCAACTGCCTCCTCGTCCCGCCGCGATAGGGCATCAGCCGCGCGGTTCAAGTTGCTATCTTTATAGGCGATAGTGAAATCATAACCGAGCAATTTCGCTGCCCAATTTTGTTGTGTCGGCATGGAAAGGGGATGGACAAGAAGCTGCCTCAAACTTGTTGATCGGTGTGAACCACGAAACTACGACCCAAGAGATATGGCCGCCAGTGATGAATGGCAAGGACCAACGCCATGAGCTCTTTTTCATATGCCGACTTTGCGAACCATCTGCTGGATAGGGTCTTGCTAAAGTAAGCCACCGGTTATTTATCTTGCATAAGGACTGCCCCCAAACCTCGTCCTGATGCGTCACACTCGATGATGAAATCTTTTGAGAAATCCGACATTCTCAAGAGGGGGCAGAGGTTAAAGCCGATTGCAAAGCCTTAAAAGCCTGCTCTACTTCGACCGGCCACACCCAAGCTTACTTTTGTTGGTGTCTGCCGGCTTCTTAAGTAATTGGGTAAGGGGCACGGCTATCTTGCCATAGTCGTGGATGAACCCGCGATAATATCCGGTGAGGCCAAGAAACCCGCGAACAACCTTGAGGGATGTGGGTGTGGGCCAACGTAGGACAACCAAAACATTGGTTGGGTCCATGCTAACTCCCTTGGCGGACACCACATGACCAAGATACTCCACTTACCGCCGACTGAGGAGGCACTTTTTTGGGTTAACAACGAGAGAGTGGTCCCCTAAGGTGCGAAACACCTGACGCCAATGCTCCACATAGGAGTCCCAAGATGCACTATAAACCAATATGTTGTCGAAGAACACCAGAACGAACTTGAGAAGCCAGGGCCGGAAAATGTCATTCATAAGGCCTTGAAAAGTGGCAGGGTCATTGGTTAGCCTGAAAGGCATAACCAGACACTCGTAGTGGCCTGAGTGCGTGCGAAAAGCTATCTTGGGAACGTCCGAAGTGGCCACTCAGATTTGATGATAACCCGCCTTGAGGTCGAGCTTGCTAAACCATCGAGCTCCATGTAGCTCATCCAACAATTCCTGAATGACCGGGATTGGATACTTATCTGGAAAGGTGCGCTTGTTTAACTCTCGATAATCTACAAAAAAATCTCCACGAATCGTCTTTTTTACGGACGAGTAGCACTGGGCTAGAGTAGTAATCTCCGAGGCAAACATTTCTGCTACCAAACGCTCCATTTCATCCTTCTGCATATGATTGTATCGGTATGGGTGAACCGTGATGATCAGTGTAGCAAAATGGTGGTAGTTCCGTCGTTTGTCAGATGACCGAAGGAAAATCCTCCACTAATGCCTGTAACTGAGAGTGGTTTTTCGGCGGCAGGGAGGGGTCGAACCCGAAATCCGCAGTTGGGTCATTGCTTAGCATGGAATGCAGAATCTAACAGGGATCGTCGTCATTCGGAGTGTTGATGTCGTGGGATGAGCATGCTCTGCGAGGGAGGGTGGGGTCGCCCTCAATCTTCACCGGCCTACCACTCCAAGTTAACTCCATCGATGAACCCCGCCACTTGCCATGACCTTGCCTAGCGAGGCTAGCCACGTAACGCCCAAAATAACGTCGATATTCCGCAATGGAAATACGTAACAAGAGCTAGGGAAAACCTCGGCTGCCATCCAAAGTTGCATCCCATGGAAGATCCCTGAAGGGCGGACCTTTGAACCGTCTCTAGGTACGCGGACCTTTGAACCGTCTCCGAGTAAGGAGGCGGACAACGATGCGCTGGCCAAAAGTTGAGGCCACAACGAAAACTGGTACCTGCTGCAAGGTCTATTCTAAAAACTATAAGCACCAATCTATGAACTCTGATTTATGTTTTTGGTCTACAATAATAGTTGCATAAATCGTTTACCATGAAACTTTTTGAAAAACTTTTTTCCTTGGGAAAATTTGTCATATTTTATTTTTTGCACTCGTTTTGAAAAATTGATAGTTAAAGTAGAGAGAGTGCGAAGTAAGAGAGAGAATAAAGTAGAGAAGTATTTATTACATTTCTCTCTCTTACTTTACCCTCTTTCTCCACTTTAACTATTTATTACTCCCTCCGTCCAGTCTCAAGTGATTGACTGCTTTTCGGCACGTGTTTGGGAAAAAATGACAATAATTAGTTAAAGTGAAGAGTAAGTAAAGTAAGTAAGAGAACAATGTAGATACGACTCACTTATATACTCCCTCCGTTTCTTCATAGTTGAGTCATTTTTCCATTTCGGGAAGTTTCTTCATAGTTGAGTCATTTCCATATATAGTAATTATTTTCTCTTTCTTACTTTACCCTCTCTTACTTTTTTCTCTCTATTTTATTCACTTTCTACTTTATTCTCTCCACATTTTTCTCTCTCTTACTTATTTTATCTATTTATTCAACACACTCAATATCCCTTTCTTAAACTCCGTGCCGAAAAGTTTTGCCTCAACTATGGTGAAACGGAGGGAGTATTATTTTGTATACTACTTTACTTTCTCTCAACTCTAACTATTTATTATCATCTTCGCTGCCAGAAGATACACGAAATCAAGGAGAAGATCACACCAAATCAGGGGAATTATATGGAAAATATATTGTAATTAATTGTAAATTAGGGTTACCTTAATGTAGAATATCCTAGTCTATATAACATGTAATCGGTATGTCCACAATGAATAACACGAATAATTTCCTCTACGAGTTCTAACATGGCATCAGAGCCAGAAATCGAACTTGGCTCAGAGAAGTTTCATCATAGCCGATAATACCTTTCCCGACCTCTTTTTTCGGCCGAAATCAAGCCAACCGAAATAACTTTCCCGACCTTTTTCCGACCAGAATCAAACCATCCGAAATATCAACCTACATCAAACATGTCAGACACAGAGGATACAAAGGATGCAAATCAGATCGTGTCTCAAAAACAGCAAGAGTATCACGGTACCATTCAAGTTGAATGGTCGGAACTACCTGTTATGGGCACGGCTAATCAAAGTAAAGATTGGAGGCAGGGGTGCATACCCACACATCAAGAGCGATCCCCTAGAACCGGGGAGCAAAGGTTATGACGAATGGGAAGAGAACAACCTTGTGGTATTCTCGTGGATTGTCGATATCATTGAAAACAACATTATTGCGGATTTCGCACACCATCAGACCTCAAAAGCCCTGTGGGACAACCTCGCCGTCACATTTGAAAGCAAAGCCGACCGATACATCATCTATGACCTGGAAGAAAAGGCGATCAACATCAAGCAGGGAAGCATGGATCTTGAAACATATTACAGAAAGATCCACGGATTGTGGATTAACATAGATCGAAGTCAGAAACAACCAATCAGCTGTTTTGACAAGGGGGTCGAACAATTCAGAAATTACTCCAATTCGAAAAGGCTTATCAAGTTCCTGACTGGATTAAATCAGGAATATTACTCAATCCGTAGGGAGATCTTGAAGGAAGAACCGGCGCCATCTGTGGAGGCGGCATACGGGTGGGTGAAGACGGAGGAAGCTCGACGGAGAATCATGCCACCGACGTCGCCCTCACCCACCGGTGAAGCCAATGGTGGAACCGAATCATCATATGGCGGAGGGATCGGACAAGGGCTTATCGCACAGAACCAGCGACCACCGCACCGACTCAACGCGCCATTGCCGCGACCCGCGGCCACCAGCCGGCCGGGAAACAGACCAGATACCTCCAAGTTGTGGTGCTCCTATTGTGGAAGGCAAAAGCATACGTGGAAAACTTGCTTCAAACGGATCGGTTACCCGGAGTGGTGGGAGGAACAATAGAAGGCAAAGACGTTCCTGGCCTAGGCGAAAATCGCCATAGGCGTGAATGGAGAAGGAGTCCCGCGGTGAACCGAGGCCGGGAACCATGGGGAATCAATCGGAACTGGAACTGGGGTACGTCAGGAGCCTCCACCGGCCGGCGGCAACGTGAGGGGCGTCGGAAATTTGGCTGAGTGGACAGAAATCGAAGGAAACGGAGGAATCAGAGGAAGCGGCGTAGTGAAATGAGGTAAAGGGTTCGGATATAATCCAAACCCTAAATCAACTTTGCCTTATTATTATTTACCTCCCCAGAAACATGTGAAATACAAAAACAGACCCCATCCACTTATGCATGAACCCCCAGATTTTCAGAAAATTCGAAAAGGCCCCCAGCTGTTAATAAATCCGAAAATAGCCCCAATTTTGTGTCAAAGAATATTTTATACCCTTACGAGAAATTTCTGCTGCATTCCATATTTATGATATCTTTGGAAAAAATTCAAAAGGTTGGATATTTGATTGTGGGGCAACTGACACCATGACTCCGGATAAAAATGACTTTGTTGATTATACTGAAGATTCTGATAGATCATATATTCGAACTGCGAATGGGGAATTAATTACTATTGTGGGATCCGGCACTATTGAAATATCATCTGCACTACGGCTCAAAAACTGTCTTTATGTTCTGACCCTACCCCAAAGATTGATGTCTATAAGTCATGTGACGAAAGAATTGAACTGCACACTCCTAATGCATCCTGATTTTTGTATTCTGCATGATATTAAGACGAGGAGGATTCTTGGGCGTGGCACTGAGAAACAGGGGCTCTACTACATGGACGAGATTGCTCAAACTGGAAGTGCCAGCGCCCTACTACATGGATGAGATTGCTCAAACTGGAAGTGCGATGCTGGCTCACGGATCCACGAAATAGGAAACTTGGCTTTGGCACCGAAGACTAGGGCACCCCTCTCCTAGTTACTTTAAATTACTTTACCCGAATCTTTCTATTCCTTCTGATTTTTCATGCAAGACTTGTGTTTTGGCCAAGAGCCACAGACAGATTTTTAAACCTACGAATACTCGAATGCTATCCATGTTTTCCTTAGTACACTGATGTTTGGGGCACTGCGCCTTTTGTTGGTGGAAATGGCTTTCGTTATTTTGTGATATTTGTGGATGATTGTACTAGGATGACGTGGACCTATTTTTTGAAACACAAATTAGAAGTCTTTGATAAATTCTCATCCTTTTTTCGACTGATCCAAACACAATTTCAAACCACCATAAAAACCATTAGATCAGATAATAGGAGGGAATTTATTAATAGTGCTATGACCCTTTTTTTGTAAAGAAAACGGAGTTACTCATCAAACTTCGTGTGCATATACGCCCGAACAGAACGGGGTAGTAGAAAGGAAAAATAGTGTGATCCTAGAAATGACCCGAGCTCTCATGATTGAATCCAAAGTTCCCAAACATTTCTGGCCAGAAGCCGTCGCCACATCAATCTATCTCATAAATCGCCTACCAACCAAAATCCTTCACATGAAAACCCCTCTTGATATCCTATCTAAAACAAGCCCGAATTCCCGAATACCTTAGTCTTCCTCCGAAAGTCTTTGGCTGTACCGTTTCTACCCACATACCTAAACATGAAAGAACGAAACTATCACCATGTGCCATCAAATGTGTCTTTGTGGGATATGAGGTAAACCAAAAGGGGTACAGATGTTTTGATCCCAATACCAAAAAAATCACTACTACCATGAACTGTAATTTTTTGGAAACCGAACTTTTCTACCACAGTCACATTAGTAGTCAGGGGGAGAGTGATCCAGATAGGTCCACGGACTATCTAAGTTGGGTTGTGCCAATTCCAAGCTCCTCGATCGAGGAACCAACCGATCCAGTTGTCACTTCTGCCGAGCAGGTCTTACCACAAAAGCCATCTCAGCCAAGCCCCGGAACTCCTCCGACGATGATATCCGAGGTAATTCCTGATCCAAGCATAGTTGAGATACTAGTTACCACTGACTCTACTGAAACAGAACCCCACGACAATACAATTGATAGAGATACATGAAGATACGTGCTCCCTTATCGGAGTACAAGGGGAATTCCGCCGAAACGATACTCCCCAGAGAAGATTGGAAAGAAGAGCCGCTATGCCATAACAAACTTCGTGCAAGGGAATCTGACCAAAATGGCTCGAGCGTTTGAGGCTGCGTTATATGAAGAAGAGGAAATCTCACAGACAGCCGAAGAGGCGATGAAACATAAACAGTGGAAAGACGCAATGATGGTGGAAATGAAGGCGTTAATGAAGAACAGTACATGGGTACGGAGCAAGTTACCCGAAGGAGCAAAACCAGTTGGGTGCAGATGGGTATTCACGATAAAGAGGAAACCAGATGGTACTATCGACAGGTATAAAGCCCGTCTTGTGGCGAAGGTATATACTCAGACTCACGGTGTAGATTATGACGAGACCTTTTCACCAGTGGCGAAAATCAACACCGTCAGAGTACTATTCTCGGTCGCCGCCAATAAGGAATGGACACTTCATCAGTTTGATGTGACCAATGCTTTTCTCCATGGGGAATTGTCAACATGACAGAACGAAACATGTGGAGGTAGACAAACACTTCATCAAGGAGAACATTGAAGCCAAGGTGGTAGAAATGTCGTATGTTAAATCGGAAGATCAACTGACCGACATCTTGACAACGACGGTGAACTCGAAGTCGTTCCACGAAGTATTGTGCAAGCTAAGCATTGGGAATCCCACTACCTAGCTTGAGGGGGAGTGTCAGAAGATACACGAAATCAAGGAGAAGATCAAGGAGAAGATCACACCAAATCAGGGGAATTATATGGAAAATATATTGTAATTAATTATAAATTAGGGTTACCTTATATGTAGAATATCCTAGTCTATATAACATGTAATCGGTATGTCCACAATGAATAACACGAATAATTTCCCCTACGAGTTCTAACATTCGCAAAACAACGGCCAAAATAGAAATCAATCACTTGAGCTGGGACGGTGGGGGTATCATTTTTCTAAAATGAGCACAAAAGAAAATGAAATGTGATAGGGAGAGGGAGTATTAAAAATAAATCTTTATATGTAATTACCTACAAGTTTCAACGTATTCTTAGTAGTAAGTGGCTCAATGTGATTTGTTGTAGGGGCCTTTCTATTATTATGTCTTCACACGGGGAGGATCTGCTTCATTTGCCCAGGTCAAATTGAAAATCCTATTAATGCTTGCCAGGTGAGCGGTATAAGAATGAAGGTAGCTGGAAAATTTAAACTCCATGCTCACATGGGCTGTTTTGATCGTGGAAATGAACCAGCGGTCAAGGAAGGTAAGTAAATATAAGATTTATTTATTTATTTTTTGCCTTATAGTTTCAATTATAAAAAAGTTGGTCTTTGGTTTGCAATTACTTGCTTACAGAACTTAAATGTTTTTTCACTTTCCTGCTCATGTATTTCAATTGTTGTTTGTGGATGTAGTGGCAATGTCCTATATGTTTGAAGAATTATTCTTTGGAGAAAATCATCATAGATGCCATGCCTATTTCAATCGGATCACATCTAAGGTATTTTCATGGATTGTCATGAGGTCAATTTTTTTTCTTCTTAACTTTCCAGAATTACAGATGAAAAATTGTGGGGAAGATGTAGCAGAGATTGAGGTGAAGCCTGATGGCTCGTGGTGTGTTAAGGCAGAGCAGAGAGTGACCGCCAGGGTCTTGGGGAGCTTGGCCTGTGGCATTCACCTAACGGAACTCTCTGTGCATCCATTGAGACAGAAAATGGATCATAAACCAGTTAAACCTGATGTCGTCGCTTCAGATAGTAATGCTGGTCTTTGACTAGGGGTGATAAACAACCAGAAAGGTAGCCGGGAAATCAGATGATTTTTAGGGAATTTTACCTGCATATATAGGTTCGAAGAAATTTTATTAACAATGGCCAAATTATCCTATGAGCAGCAGTGCTACTGGCAGTGGTAGAGATTGTGAAGATGTTAGTGTTTGTTAATCAGGATGGTGGGGGAACCCTTCATTTCTGTATGGTAAATGGTATTGAATATGAAACTAATTCTCTTAGCATTGATCCAACACTTGGATTTAATGATCGAATAGCTTCTGACGAAGAAATTGAACCTCTGATTTCTTCTGCGGCCAACCACATTAACACTGGTCTAGATAATGGTGAAGTTCAGTTTCCATCATCACATTAACTCTGATTTCTTTAGTTGAAATGCAGCTTGGCCCTCTTAATTGCCGTTCATCTTTAAATGGCTATGCATTTGCTACAGAGACTGCCATGGGATCTCCTGCTCTAATACTAATATTTAATGAAAACGACCCCTCTCTGCAAATATTTCTGCCCACCAGGCCATCCGAGGCATCTGTTGGGCCCGCCTGAGTCAAGAGACCATCCAGAAGTTTCGAATTGTGTTCCTACAGAGGACTGGATTTCTCTAAGACCATGTTTATCAGCAACCCCCAACCCAACCCAACCCAACCATCCACTTTTTCAATATTTAATTCATTTCTATCTCCTCCACATCATTAATATTCCACATCATTAATATTCATCCAACTCAACCACACATATTTTCATGGTTTATCAATGACCATCCAACCACACTATTATATATTTATTTTTATTACTATTATTATTACATGAAATACTTATTATTGTAAATTTATCGAAAAACGTAATAAAAGACAAACTAAAAATTATAAAAACAAACAAATAAAAAACATAAATTACAATCATGGAAATACGAAATTGAAAATACATCATTGGTGCTCATACATAAGATGAAAACTAGACATTCAAATTGCAATTGCCGAAATTTGCGCATATATGCTCTACCAAATCGTTTAGCAGAGCTTTGTGAGCTTCTCTGTTTTGAAGTTGGGCTTTATTTTTCATGTAAGACGCTAGACTCGCAATCCTACTCGTAGAATATATGAAATCATTATTCGCATCGCCATCTCCATTCTCACGACTACTTTGTCCAAGTCGATCTTGAATAAATTCTGCTGGATCACAATAGTTCGAATACGTGCTTCTTTCGTCTTCCACTATCATATTGTGCAAGATTATGCAAGCAATAATTATTTTCCCCATAATATCACGATCCCAAATAAGAACTTTGAAATTGCTCAGAATTCGGAAAATCATCAAAGCTAGGGAAATAATCTTGAGAAGGGTTAATATTTTGGGAAGGGTTGAAGTTTTGGGAAGGGTTGGAGTTTTGGGAATCGGAGAATATAATATCCTCATCATCCTCCATAGCTAGCAACAAGGGAAACTAGAAAATATGAAATTCTACTAAACAATAAGGGTTATAGGAGGAGAAAAGATGATATTTTTTTGTGTGCAAAACTATAGCAAATGTGGTCTCTATTTATAGAGGAAGAAAAATTATGAATTTTGGTATAAATTTTATAATTTTTTAATATAATATATTAAAGATATATTAATTATTAAAAATAATAATATCAGCCAATGAAATTGTGCCATTTGGCACAACCTCATTGGCTGAATGGTGAAATGAGAAGGGAGACCCGTGGGTTGGTTTGAGGAGAGAGAGAGACATGGGTCAAGGAGAGAGAGACTTATGTTTAGATTTTTATTTTTTTTTAATTGTAATACCACGTGAAGGTCGACCTTCAATGACCAATAAAGGTGGTCTTAGGCTTGGGGATGGGTGCTGCTGGGAATGATTTGAGATCAGGGCAGTCAAAGGATTGTACCATAGATCCATTAGCTGATAATGGGTATGGGCCCCCCAATATTTTCTTTTCTTTTTCCAAAAAAACCCAACAAAATCTCTTGAACAAACATGGAGTAGTTTGGTTTTACCTTACCGATTCATGTTGCAATTTTGCTAATCCTTTTGTGAAAGATCTTGTCATTCCTTTGTAGATATTTGACTATTCTTTTTATCATATATCTGCATCACCTCTATTGCTTGGAATCAACGACAATAGGGTCTGGTAAGACCAGTAAAGAAAGATCAGGTAGCCAACTAATTTGGAGGAGGCATCGGAGTGAGGAGCATATTTTGGCTAGTTTGTTTAAGTTGTTATAGATTTGTTTTTCATTTGTAAGCATATTAATATCAGTGCTTTGAGAGGATGCGAGCATCTAGGAATTTCCGTTGTTATTTCCCTTCCATTATCATTCAATAAAGCCGAGTCTATTTTCTGTGTTCAATTTGCAATTCTCAGTTTATTGTGTTATCTCAATTGTCGGACGAGCACATCTCGTGCTGTTTCTGTCGCTGCACCTATCCCTCCCTCCTAACAGTCCCTTTTCATTTCCTCGTCAAAAGCGTTCTGTAAGACCAAGGCTACATCTGTCTATTGATACCGAGTCAGAGTAACTGTTGAAAGGGTTGGATATCATTGTTGCTACCCATAAGCATGGTATCCACATGGCAACTCATGGTCAGCTCAGCCCAACAGGGCTGGGTTGCCTTGCTTTGACGCATGAACTCCGCCTAAGTTTAAGAGTCGATTCGCTAGATGCCTGATATTTTTTGCTTAATCCAAGAACAGGTGGAGCTTCATCTTTCATTTTTCAACTGTTTCAGTAATGTTGAGAAACTCTATTTATTTTTGGTTCTAGTTAGACTTGGATTAAGACGTCTATTCTCTTAACGAGACTAGCCTGTCTATCTATCTCATTGTCAAAATTAATAATTAGTTTTTTAGCAGTGTGAGATAAAATATTACACACAAGCTTTTGTGAAGCCTAATAACTAGTGACTACTAATTCTTTGCTTTATCATCGAGTAATGATTCGATATTATCTTATTAAATAGTATATGTTTCCGAAATGGTACTATTAGAGGATGGTGTTCTAAATTTGACGTGCCAATACTGAATGCGGATTAAAATGAGATTGTATTATATTCACTCCATTGTTTCTGAAATGGTACGTGTTCTAATTTTGACGGTGCCAATATTGAAGGCGGATTAATTTGAGATTGCATTACTTTTTCGATTTGTCCTTGTCCCAACTAAAATGACTCATTACTAAAAATGGAAAAACCTTTATTTCTACTTTATTTTATCTCTCTTACTTTATTCTCTCCACTTAACCCACAAAATAAAGTTACTTAAAATTATGTACCACCCAAGAAATGGGTCATCTTCCTTTAGATGGAGGGAGTTCTTGTCAAAAATTATTTTGTTTTGGCTGAAATCAACATATTTGTTGTATAATTATACCAAATCAATGATTCAATGACAAACATATACTCCATTCGTTCCACCACAAGTGATCATCTTTCCATTTTGGGTTATCCCACCACAAGTGATCAAATTCCTCTTTTAACAAAAAATAAAACTTTAACTCTCTCTTATTTTATTCTTTCATTCTTACTTTATTCTCTTTATCTCTCCTACTTTTTCCTCTCTCATACATTATTTTTATCAATATAAATCATTATCTTAAATATTGTGTCCAAAAGAAAACCATCACGTGGCATGACGGAGGAAGTAGATTTTAAAATTGATTGAATTTCACGAAAGTTTTAGAAATATATAAGGAACTGGCACTTAATTTCAACTCATTTAATACTACCTCCGTCCATTAAATACAAAACATTTGCTTTTCGGCATGTGATTTTATGTAGTGATATTTTGTGAGATAATAAATAGAAAATAAAGTAACAGAGAGAGAAAAGTGGATATGATTTTATTTCCATTTTAAGAATCGTTTCATTTTTAATTGGACAACCCAAAAAGTAAAACTTTTCATTTTTAATGGGACAAAGGGAGTATTTTTTTTCTTCAGTTCGATCAACTCCTTCTAAAATAAATATAGATCAAACAGATTATAATACCTCTAATAATAGCTCGAATGAAGACTAGTATGTTGGTGATGGTCTATCCTTTTTTTATTAGCAAATAGCAAATGAATATAAATTTTAAAAGCCGCCACTATGGATTTGAACCCATGACCTTTGGTCCGAGCATCAACCACGCTACTGCTTAGTTTATCTTGTGTTGTGGTAGGGATGTCAATCGGGCTAATTCGTTCGGGTTGTCAGGCTATTTGGTGGGGCTATTCGAGTTATGAATTTTTCGGGTTTCAACCCTAACCTTATCCATCACGTTTCGGGCTAACTCATTGGACTATGTCTGGCCAAAAAGCTTTTAAAAACAACCTCTCATTATCAAAATATTCCACTGTAAAATAATTTTAATTTTTAGACATTTTTTTCTTAGTTTTAAAATCATATAAATCTTTAAATTTTCATGGTTTTCAATATTAGTTGGAGATGAGCCCTTCATCTTGGTTAACACAAAGATAAAATTAAAATTAAAGCACTAAATTTGATTTAAAGCTTGTGTTCGTGTCATTATTTCGGCATTAATTATAATTAATTCTTTATGCAAATTAGTAATCATATCTTACATAAATTACTAATAAAACATTTAACATGTTAAAATTTTTGATAGACTAATTCTAGATTTTGTCTTAATTAGCTTTGGCAATGATAAGCCGACGATGACAAATGTTGAGGCGAAGGAAGAATGAGTCCCCGGTGGAACTTGAAAGTTGGTAGTGTGGAACTGAATGGAAAGGTGTGGAATGAAGATTAAAAAAAACTAATGAAATGCAACGCATGAAATCCAAAAGTACAAGAAAAACCCCAAAACATATTCTCTTCGTCCCAACTAAGTAGAGTCAAAACTTCCTCCATCACATAGTCTTTACCAATCGGGTCCTCCACAAATGCCCTCTGTTCAAGATGTCGGAAGAACTTGGGTTTCGCAAATTGTTGTAATGACCAAGTAGCCTGATCCTATTGTGATCGGCTCTCCGAGTTCCTCGGTTTTAGAGAATCTGCCGTAGCAGAAGAGGCCCTCACTCCCAGCTCCACATTATCCACTTTTTTGGCATCCATTATGTTCTTCCCCACTGAGTTTGATCTCGGTATCTGACCATTTCTATTGTTACCTTGCTTGTCTTTCTTCCCTCGGTGACCTTGTTGAATGAATCCATCCTCATTAATGAAGTCCGCGATTGGCGGAGACTTTGGACGGACAATATTACCCGAGTCCTTCCCATGGGTGTGGCCCTCCTCATTCATCATTTGCAGTTCTTATTGCTTCCTTTTCTCCTTCTCAAAAACAAGCTCTCTCATATTCTTGAGGGTGTGATTTTGCCCCTCGCTCTGTGCAGGTTGCTTAGCCTGGTAGTTCCATTGCCGCCTATTATAGGCTAGATTGGGGTAGTTTGCTGGTGGAGTATCCTTTTTACCAAAAGCATGACAGTTTCTACTAGAGTGGCCAACGTGCTTGCACTCCCTACAATAAGATGGGATTTTGTCCCACTTGACTTTGAGGATAGTCTCTTTCCCGAGAATGTCTAGCACTACCTCCTCCGTATGCGGTTTAGATATGTCAATTTCCACACAAATGCGGGCGAAATATAGTCGTTTCCTGCTTGTCGTGTCATGATCGAGCTGAATGGGATTGCCGATTGCGTATAGTGTTGACACCTCAAATAGATGGATAGGCACACCTATCACTTTGCACCAAACTGCTGCAATTGGCGTTTCAAAGAATGAGTCGAAGTCCGGCGTCCATTTGAACACCCTCATCGGATGATGATCAACATACCATACCGGTGTACCGCTAGGCCCATTCAACATCTTTGCATAATCCTCGATAAATTCAAATTGGATGATGAGATGCTTAGCATTGATGTAGTTCCACTTGAAGCCTTTGATGAACTTGATATTACCTAGCATTTTCTGGACTTGGTTAGTGGACGTAGTCGAGTGAGAGAACTTACCAACAATCGCGTGCCCCATCTTCTCCGCAAGGAAGTTTGTGTCCTCTCCCTATAAATAAAGTGAAGGCCGACCCTCCCTTAGTCCCGCGCAGCCAATCTTCTTGATCTTATCAGGTTGAAGAACGAACGGCTCATTGCTTTTGGTAGCAGTAACTCCATTCACCACCTTACTAGCCATAGATGGCCTGTCAAAGTTGTTTGGAATAGAGGAGTTCATCTTTATCGGGAGAACGAGTTCCTCCTCTCTACGAAACACCACCACGTTCGAACCACCGTTTTGGTCATTTAAAAAGATATAATCCGCTGCAGATGCTGGTTGCCGACTCCATACATTCTCCTTTTGCCGCATACCTTCAAATTTCACAGTAAGAGACTTCGTCGTTCCATGGAGAAGGGGAGGGAAGTTTTCGCTACAGAGGATGTTGGAACCTGGTATGGCTGCCATTTGAATTTCCACATCATCCAAGATTGGGGTATGACTTTTCAACGGGTTTGGAGTGAGGCATTGTAGGGGCTGAGATGTTACTTTATCTAGATGTATGTCATTTTGAGACAAAAGGCAAGGGGGATGTTGACCAGCTAGGCTCTATATTTGACTTCAATTGTACTCCTCTTTCCCAATCTGGTATTCAAATTGAGAACCCACTAAAAGTCTAAAACAATGGCCTGCATGTCCTGTACCGCCTGGTTGTCCATTGGTGGATGTGGGTTGTCCCCTCCAACGGTCAACTCTGATTTTTCCGGTTGAGCCACCACATTTTCCGGCGATGCTATCTGCCCAGCAGAGGATTCTTTCCGAGTCAGAGGTTCCCCCGCCAAGGTCTCTGGCGTAATCTGACCTTCCACCAGTGCTAACTCTATTTCCGACCCCCCTTTCCGGCTCTTCTCCATCTCTGCACCATAGGGTTAAACCATTTCGTTCCCTTGATTCTCATCTTTGCGCGATATAATATTAGCCTCTTCCTCACCTTCTTCCGACGCATCGTCTAGGTCCCCCAAAAGCTTGCGTTTGTGAACCTCCTTGGGATTTCCTCCTTCAAATTTATCACAAACTATTGAGTGTTTGAACACCGGCTTAATCTTAGGTGAAGGTGTTAGATTACCTCTTTTTGCCTTCTCCTTTCATGACTAGTCTGGGAGTGGATTTTCTCATTTTCAGTCATTCTCCGATGCTCCTCTTGACTTCCTTCTTGCCACCCGCCGTATTCTTCCGTGGTTCCTCCGTCGCCGTGAACACGACAAGCGCTGCATCTGTGCCCCCCGAATCTGGGTCCTCTTGTGACGACCCAAGAACTTGGGTCAAGAAATTATTAGTCCTAATGACCTTTGGTTTATGCCTATATTAGTAATAAGTATTTTTTTTATGTATTTAAACTAAATTTGTTAAAATATTACTATAGAAGAAAAATAAGGGGAAAGCCTCTAAGTGATCCTAGTTGGGGATAATTACAAACAAAAAGAGATCAATTCTTCTCTTTTAAGAGAAGAATCGAGAAAGAGCCCAACATTGAAAATTTTAGCTCTTGAAGTAAAATAGAAGCTCTCTCTCTCGGTATCGACCTTCTGCTGTGAACGGACTACCAATTCGCTCACCACCGTGCATTCTAGGGTCCAAGATTCCTTGATTAGACTACCCCCTCCTAATCTCCTCACTTTTTCCTCCATGGAAGTAAAAACTTAGAGCTTGAAGGCAACACCAAGGTTAAGTTGGCATAATAAGGTAGGAGCTCAACTTTTGCTTAATTCGCCTTGTAGACACGAAATTAATCATAGAAACTCTCTTACTTTTCGATTTTGTGTTGTTTCCTTTAATTGCCTTTGAGTGGAGTATTTTTACCTGTTATTGGAGACAATGTTTATCCTTGTTTCATTTTATGAACTCTTGCTTATTTCATAAATATTGGTGACTTGTGGAAGACTAAATATGTTTGAATTAGTGTCTGCATTGCCTATTATAGTTATGGAAATGGAGATGGAAATTTCCACAGTAGGAATATGAGTTTTGAAAATTACAATTGTACCTTCGAATTTGTTGAATTTATTACACTGATGGTTGAGAATTCCATAATATTTTACGTTGTACTTCCTTGTTATTGTATAGTGGTGGATAAAATGTTATAGCCTTGGGATTCTGTGGAATGGCACATAGATAGTCCGTAGGATGCCAGGCCTATCCTATGGAATGATTAGCCTCCATTCTGTAATATTCTATGGATGGCATAACTTCCATTCTGAATCTATCCCAAAGGCTCAAGTAGTCTCCATCTCGTACTCGTTATAGATGGTTTAGTTCCTGTTATGGAGCTTCTGTGATGAAATATGAAGTATTTGAGAGTCTTGGTTCAAGGCCTTTTGTATAAAGATTTAATATTCAAATAGTTTGTGTCCATTAGCTACAAAGTGCACATTTGATTTAATTATTGGAGTGTGTCTGATATTGCACTTTGTTATTTATGTTATTGCAATCCCACTAATTTAACCAATAACTTACTCTTCTATTGCTTGCATTCTTGTAGATTCAACAAGGGAAAAGTAGATTGGGGGAAATTCGGCACGATAGCACACCTGCCTCTGTTCCTTTAGTGTTGCTTGTATATACTTTTGAACTTAAACTCTAGTGGCATATACTTAAGCTTTTGGAATGTAATTATTTTGTTTGCCTGTAACTGACTTTTGGTGATAAAGTTTAATTAGCTATGATCTTAGTTAAATGTTTAACATTAGAATTTTTCATGAGCCGTATCCTCTATTTTGGTTTGGGGTGTTACAGTTGCGGTATCAGAGCATGGTTAACTCAAAATTGAGTCGATTCTCGGACTCATAACTTGGGTTATGTTTCATGCTTTAGTTGGATTTTATGAGGTACTGAACTATGTATATGCCACTAGGATGTGTTCTTAATGTGCTATCGACGTGCCTCACCCCTCTATTTTCCTTGTACTAATGCAGAATGTCTGAAAATAATTCTGGTGTCGGTCGAACGGGTGACGAAAGTCATCCTAAGTCCTTATCATCACATATTCCTGAAGACATTCCCCCTCATGGCTTTGAAGGGGAAGTAAATCAGAGTGCTACACACTCACCGTCTAGAGCGCTGGCTCAAGAAAACCACATTGATCCAAAAGTATTCATGCATAACTTTATGGGACTTCTTGGCCAAACTGTTCGAGCCTTCTCAAACCCTGCGACGTCAGTAGCACATACGCCTCCCAGTGACCCTATCTTTCGTCTTAAGAAGATGGGGGCTGAGAGATTTTATGGCACTTCCGGAATCGACCCTTCTGAGGCCGAAGCATGGTTAGAAAGTACTGAGCGAGTATTGAAAAATCTTGAATGTTCCCCAGAACAAAAGTTGAGGTGCGTTGAGTCCCTTCTCCAGGGAGAAGCCCACCACTGGTGGGAAATGGTTCGTGCAACGGTCCCAGAGAATGAGGTTACCTGGAAGTTCTTTCTTGATGAATTCAAGCGAGAATATGTGGGGGAGCTTTTTATGGAAAATATGCAGCTTCAGTTCTTGAACCTCGAGCAAGGAGAGAGGAAGGTTAAAGATTATTATGCCGAATTTATAAGATTAAGCAAGTACGCTCGTGAACTTGTTCCAACAGACAAGAACAAGTGCTGCCGCTTCCTTAGGGGCCTTAATCCTGCCATTCGAGATAGAATTGCCCCCCATCGGGATATTATTTTTGTTGACATGGTAGCACGAGCACGTTATGCCGAAGAATATATGCAAATGCCATGTGAAACAAAATCAGAGGGTAAAAGATATGCCGCACCTCCTAAGCAAAAGCAGACCAACACTCCACGCCATACAAATTTCAAGGGGGAAGATCCGGGAGACAATCAGAGCCCCAATCTATGTCTGTTGCAAGCAGTGGAGGTAGTAGCTCGGTTCCAAAATGTAACACCTGTAACCATTATCATCCAGGTGTTACAAAATGTAACACCTGGCTTAACGTCATTCCCTGCACCAGGACATCTGTTGGTTGTGAGAACGACTCCCATAACACGTCTTCTGTGGCCTCTTCCCGCAAAATGAGATTGCCAGTGTCGACGATTTGGACGATCAGACTGACAGGAGAGGTGGTGGTGAGATTGGTGGACCAGACGGTTTGATTAGTCCCATCCAAGACCACGAGATTTCCGTCTCGAGACAGAGTAACAGAGCCTGAGGAGTCCTTGAGTGGTTTGTTTCTGTTGGCGACCCAAATCACGGTTTCTTGGGAGAAGGTAAAGAAGATGCCTAAATAGCGGTTGGTAGTGTTTGGAGGTTTGAAGAATCCTAATTTCTATATCTGTTTTTGGGATGTGATTGTTTGTGGATCTTTGATCACTACACCGGTTGAAATTGTGTCTGTTTCCATGCTCAAACATGCAACACTTTGGATGATTATAAGAAGAAGAATTGATTTATGAATTACGATATGCTCGAATTTGGGTGCCATTTTTTTTATCAAAATCTAACACCGCTACAATACTCGTATCGATTGTTTTGAAAATACTTTAGAAAATAAGAAAGAAATGAAAGAGGTTGTGGTCACCAAAGGTGGAAGACTTTGAAAATTCATTTTACAAGACTAGAGACTTGGATTTTGAGTCTTTCATGTAATTCCGAAAATTACTTGTTTGCTATTGCAGAAATATGGAGTAGCATTTTTCTCCATTTTGCTGGACCAATTCCAAAGTTTGCGTCTCGTTTCAGCTTGGTCGGTGACAAAGACATGCAAATTCATTCACACTGATGTTTTTACCTTTAGGATCTAGGATGAATTTTATTAGTATCATTAGTCCACAAACAAAGACCAATCAAATACTATAGTACGTATTACTTTTATAATGAAAGAGATAAACAATTCAAATTGATCTATGAAAACAAAATTCTATTACTAGTATAAAGAAACTGGGGACATTATAATGATAAGAGTCTGAAATAGAGTCATTGTCCATCGAGCACACTAAGAGCGAGCTCGTTATTGGAGTACACATTTTGCTGTGTTGATCCCTTGGGGCCGGGTGTCGAACCATTCTCTGCAAACACGGGCTGCTTCGGCACTGGCAGGTCCACAATATCACGACTCAGCATCAACAGCACGATTTCAATGGAAGGTTGATGCACTATTTATTAGCACTAAAAATACCTGCAAACATATAAGGTAGATCTAGTATAGCTAAAGGTCAGTACCGGGATATCGAACAAAGGGAATAAGATTGCAACTGACTACCATATACTAAGCGTCATATACTATCTAGAGACACGAAGATTTTTGGATTTGATTTATAAAGCTAGACGGAAAATAAATAAACAAATAACAAAAAGCGTAAAAACATATGATACAAAATAGGCGAATGAATGTAGAATTTTAGGACCCAAAACACAATCGACTTCCTTGAATTACGGTCTCTAGAATTATTAAGTCGGCCACTTAACTAAATTAAACCCCCTCCCGAGGTGAGAAATCCGTAGATTAGGTGTTGAAATCAAAGTCCCCTTTATATCTCTAACATCTAACTCCTAAAAGATCGTTAAGACCAATGACCTCACTTGAAACCTCAACTCTACCGAGTTCTATTGAATTAAAATGTGAATTATCCCTTTTCCAAATCAATTATTTCGTGTCTCCCGAGTACTCTAATCAACTCTAACATGTATTCAAGAGGTAGTTAATCAATTGAATATAGAAGGCACAAGGATAAATCAAATAACTGCAAGAGCTAACAAGGAAAACCAATTGAATATCTTCACCAAAAATTCAACAATTGAAGTTCTACTCATAGACAAGTAAAAACTACAAATAAAGTATGAGATATGAAAGAAATTGATAAAACCCAAGGTTGAATCTTCAATATTTAGTCTTCTCTTGCCTGGATCTGCAGAGCATCCAGAGCTCCGCTCCAATGGAAGGTGGATGAATTATGTGTGGAATATGAGATGGATGAATGTGTAGAGAGGAGAAGGATTGGAGGCTCTGAGATGAAGATTGTGAATTAGGTTAAAGGTATTTATAGGTTGGAAAAAGGTTTATATTTGATAACTTTCATGACCTTCAAGAGATGGGAGAGATTTGGCTTCACAATATAATAATTTCTTTTCTTTCGTGAATTTCCACTTAAATTCTAGTCAGCTTTGACTGTACTGTGCAACGTTCGTAGAATAGTCATAACTTTCTCCACAGAACTCCGATTGAGACGTGCAAGATATCCACGCGAAGCTCTTTCGAAGAAAAAGAGAATGGTATGCATTAAGAATTGATTGGACTTCACATTTGCTGGAAAAATCGGCTTGAACTGATGCTGCTACACTTTGGCCTTTTTTCACCCTTTTCTATCATTTATCAACAAATACGTCAAAAATACAAATGCATAAAATATGCAATTTAAGAACATAATTTGCATGATTGACATTTAAAATAAGTCAAATCTAGTCCTTAAAAACATGCAAAATCCGTGTTTGTCAAAGGTCTATCCTTGGGATGTTCTTGCACACAAAGGAGCCCTATCTGAATGTGTTGGAAGATATACAAAATCACGGAAGATACACGAAGATTACAGAATCAATTATAATTATTCTTTCCCTAATTTTAGCTAGGGTAAATCATGTATATATCTTACCATATGTAGAATGCTATCTGCCTATATGAGGCGTGTACTCCCTCTCCTTTTTATATACTTGAATGAATACAAATCCTCCCTTCAACAAATTTAATTTCATCATTGCCCGAATACCTGTCCCGACCAGAAGGCGGTGACGGACGAATCAAGACCTGAAAATGGCAGACGAAGAAGATGTCAAGACCGGTGATCTCAAATTGAAAGCAAGCAAGAATGTGACAGTAGCATTCAAGCTAAATGGAAGAAACTATGCACTATGGGCCCGATTAATGCGGGTATCCATCGGAAGCCGAAGGGCACTGCGGCATATCACCCCCAAAACCCACAGATAAAGATTATCTGGAGTGGGAGGAGACTGATTTAGTGGTCTTCTCCTGGATCGTAGACAACATAGAGATCAAGATTGTGGCAGATTTCGCACACCACCAGAGTGCGAAGGCGATTTGGGATAGTTTGGCCGTAACGTACCAGAGTACGTCAGACTCATACATGATATATGATTTGGAGGACAAGGCCAGCCGGATTGTCCAAGGGGACATGGATCTGGAGACTTATTGGAGGACTCTACATGGGGTTTGGATCGAAATTGATCGATGCCAAACCAAAACCATCACCTGCTGTGATAAGGGAATATGTGAGTATCGAAACATCATTAATCAGAAGAGATTGTACAAGTTCTTGGCGGGATTAAACTCCTAATTCGAAGAACCAGACGAGACATCCTCAAAGAGAGTCCAACGCTTCCATTGGACGTTGCATACGGCTGGGTCAAGCGAGAAGCCATACGACTTAAAATCATGCTATCAGCGAACCCCGACTCAACCACAGCAGCTAACGGGGTGGGGCTTGGATTCGGAGCCCGACAAACCAGATTCCAGACACAACCGGCGCCGATCCGTCCCGGACAACCGCTCACTGCCACCAATAATCGCCGCGGAGCCACCAAGCCAGATAAAACAAAGTTATGGTGCTCAAACTGCGGGATGAACAAACATATCCGGGAAAATTACTTCAAATTGATCGGATTCCCAGAATGGTGGGACGAGAGCCAAAAGGGGAAGGCCAAATTGGCTATCGGAGTGGAGGAAACCGGCGGAACAGAGAGCACCACCCGTGGACGGGGTACTGACGGCGTCACTCCACGCGGCGGCGGCGGCAAGCGAGCGGAGGAGGTTGGCCAGGCAGCTTTCGTCGGTCGATTCGGGGGGAATGGAGAGCGGCGCCGACGAATGAGGTAATGGGATAGGGTTCTGAAACCTAGCCCATATCATTTTACATATGCACCTCCAATTTCTAAAAAATTACTAATTGACCCCCGAAATAAGCATTCTGCCCCCCAAACTTTGATTAATTATAAAAGGAACCCCATGTTGTGTGATGATTTGTGTATTAGCCCCAACAGTTTTGAAATATTGCATAAATTACCCATTGCATGTGCGGTACAACATAAGACTAGAGAAAAAGATAATCGATGGATTTTTTACTATGGGGCGACCGATATTATGACCCATGATAAACAGGATTTCGTGAATTTTTGTGGGACTATGAAAAGTCAAATACAGACTGCAGATGGGGAATTTACTTCCGTAGAGGGGAGTGGAACAATTGAAATTTCCCCGATATTGAAATTGTCAAATTGTCTTTATGTTCCCAAATTGTCACATAAGTTGATGTCGATTAGTCACATGACGAAGGAATTGAATTGTACTTTACTGATGCATCCCAATTTCTGTGTATTACAGGATATCAGGACGAGGAGGATAATTGAAGGGGCTGGCAGCGGAAGCGTGCGTACAAAACGGATCACATGAATTTGATCTATTTAGCAGATTATTTAGACAAAATCTATTCGTGTAATTATCACATGTATCATGCTCATAACTTGAATTAAAACATGCTTTAGCACATAAAATTCCTAAAACATGCTTACTACGGAATTAGCCAATTTACCTCGTTGATTCAATCAAGAATCGATGATGGCTTGCTCCGTCTCCTCGTGAAGATCTTCAATACAAGACCTCGGATCTTCTGACTGGTGTCCCGAACTATACGCTGATATTTGTGTGGGCAAATCTCACCAACGACTAGGACTCGAATAATTGAAGACAGAACTCAGCTCACGGAGGGAGCACAATTTTCGAAAACTCTCTCAAGAGGGGGGGATGAAAATTTTGCAAAATAATTGTTGTGTTTTCTGTTTCCTTTATTCTCCTATTTATATAAGTCACATATTGGGCCCAGTCAGGGATCTAAGGAAGAATCTGGAACAGGCCTCACCTAATTAGCTTTTTACTAATTAAATTGAACCCACAATTTAATATAAGCTTATATTGGAATATTACGAGCAGCCACTACAGAAGTAATATTGCACTACCTTCCAAATCCGAAATTACAAGTATTCCGGGTTTCCTTTAATTTATTTGGTTCATTTCCCGCGCTTAAGATAGAAATACCCATTAATTAATTAATGTCTGCTATAGACTTAATTAATTAACATATTTCGAATTCCAAGAGTGGACTTAGCAAGAAACTCTTATTTATTATTCATAGAGTAATTAAACTCCAACTAGCTAGGTTCTGAATAATAAAACCTCATTTCGAGCTCCTCTTGTGGATGTTATCAAACGAGACTCTCCTCGCGAACGTTTCAACATAATAGCAATCCTAGCACCTCTAGATAATGATCACCACTACCCAATATACCTGGATCGTTGGGTTACGAAAAACCCACACCTTTGGTAAGTCAAAGTAGTAGATACTCAATATCGTATGCTCAATGCTAACGTACATTGATTAAGAAATTAATTCTCAAGACCTCGTCTTTCAGTAGATAGCATAAAGACTCGTCTTGCTGTTAGATCCATTCAGTGCTATACCACACCAATGTCATCTTATTTCAATAAGGTTTAGAAATAATCGGACTGACATTGCAACCTTTCGCGATAGGTAGTCTAGGCCTATCTAGGTTGTGAAATTCTTATTTTTCTTTGTTTAGAACTGACCGTGTTACCTTAAATTGAACGACGCCCACAACCGGTCTACTAAAACAAAGACTTAGACTTTGTTACGTTTGCTCATACATTTAAATATGCAATAAACAACCATTAAATGTAAAACATAACAACATTATGACAAAAATAATCTGTTGCATTTATTGGAAAATAGCCATTAGAGTTTTACAGTATCCAATCACTCGAAAGGTGATTTCTAGTATACAAAACTCTAACAATAATTGGGCGTGACACTGAGCGTCAAGGCCTCTACTATGTTGACGAGATGGCTCACCAAGACAGTGCAGCAATGCTGGCTCATGGATCTGCTACTCGAGATGCTTGGTTGTGGCATAGACGTTTAAGTCATCCATCTCTTGGTTATTTTAAACTACTTTTTCCAAATTTTTCTAATCTTAAGGATTTTGATTGTGAGTAATGTGTTTTGGTGAAAAGCCACAGACAATCGTTTAAGTCTACTAAAACTCGTGTTAAGAGTCTTTTTTCACTCGTGCATGCTGATGTCTGGGGCCCCGTGCCCGTTATTGGTGATCATGGTTTTAGAAATTTCGTATTATTTGTGGATGATTGTTCAAGAATGACGTGGGTATATTTTTTGAAAAACAAATCTGAAGTTTATGAAAAATTTGTCCTTTTTTACAAACTGATCGAGACCCAATTTCAGACAACTATAAAGGTCCTTAGGTCTGATAATGGGAGGGAATTTGTTAACAGGGACATGTCAAAGTTTTTCATGGATAAAGGGTTAGTTCACCAAACCTCGTGCCCCTATACCCTCGAACAAAACGGAGTGGCCGAAAGAAAGAATAGGATCATTATGGAAATAACTCGTGCTTTGTTTTTTGACTCAAATGTTCCAAATTTTTATGGCCTGAAGCTGTTGCTACATCTGTTTATTTGGTGAACCGTCTCCCTACGAAAATCTTAAAAATGAAAACTCCGTTGCATCTTTTGTCTTCTCTAGCCGATGTGCCTGAACCCCTTACCCTACCCCTTAAAATCTTTGGATGCTCGGTATATGTCCATGTACCTAAACACGAGAGAACAAAATTTTCCGCGTGCGCAATAAAGTGTGTTTTCTGGAATAAATCAGAAAGGATATAGGTACTATGATCCATCGTCTAGGAAGATTATAACGACCATGAACTGTAACTTCTTGGAGTGTGAGTACTACTACACCAATCTTAGTGGTCAGGGGGAGAGTAGAACTATTGATCGGTCAAGTGGACCCCTAAATTGGTTTGTGTCATCACCAAGCGACCCTGCGGCGGAACCAACAGAGACAACTACCACTGTCGTCGAGCCCGTCTTGTCACCAGCAGAGCCTCCTCAGTCACCCACACCCGACCATTCTTCTCCAGTGATATTCGGGGTAACCACTGAAACTGATGTCAATAGTGCAACTATTCCTAACAATACTGATGTAGAACACACGGAGAATGCTGCGATTGATGGGGACACTGGACAATACATACTCCCAGACAGGAGCACAAGGGGTGTTCCATCTAAAAGATACAGTCCCGAGCGTATATCCAAGAAAAGCAGATATTCAGTGGCGAACTTGGCAACGGTAAATCAGACCGAAATGGCAAAGGCTTTTATGGCCGCATTATACGAGGAAGAAGAGCTTCCCCGAACAGCAGAGGAGGCAATAAAAATCCCACATTGGAGGGAAGCAATGCTTGTGGAAATGAAGGCACTAATGAAGAATAAAACGTGGGAAGTATGTATGAGGCCAGAGGGATCTAGACCCATGGGATGCCGCTGGGTTTTTACCATCAAGAGGAAATCGGATGGATCGATAGACCGTTACAAAGCAAGACTGGTTGCGAAAGGTTATACTCAAACCTGTGGAGTCGATTATGCAGAGACTTTCTCACCTGTAGCAAAGATGAACACTATTCGTGTACTGTTCTCTATTGCCGCGACGAAAAACTGGCCACTACATCAGTTTGATGTAACTAATGCGTTCTTGCATGGAGAGCTGACTCGGCCAATCTATATGGAAGCTCCACCAGGGTTCGATGGAGAGTTCAAGGCAGGGGAGGTGTGTAGACTCAAAAAGACACTTTACAGTTTGAAGCAGTCACCAAGGGCATGGTTTGGAAGATTTAATGAGGTAATGAAGAAATATGGATACAAACAGAGTAATTCCGATCATACTCTGTTCATAAAAAGGAAAGAGGGAAAGATCACTTGTCTAATTATTTATGTGGATGATATGATCCTTACTGGGGATGATGAGGAAGAAATCAGACAGTTGAGGGAGAACTTGTTTACCGAGTTCGAGATGAAGGACCTGGGCCTATTGAAATATTTTCTAGGTATTGAAGTAATGCGATCAAAGAAGGGAATATTTATAAACCAACGGAAGTATGTTCTGGACCTCTTGACTAAAACAGGAATGCTAGACTGCAAGCCTGCAGACACCCCGATGATGCAGAACCACGGTCTGCGACTGACTGAAGGAGCCGAACTCACTCATCAAACGAGATATCAATGACTGGTGGGTAAAATCATCTATCTCTCCCACACTAGACCTGATATTGCATACGCCGTGGGAGTAGTCAGTCAATTCATGCACAAACCCCAAGTTGATCACTAGGAAGCAGCCCTAAGAATTGTGCGCTATCTGAAGGGAACACCAGGGCATGTGATCCTATTTGAGAACCACGGGAACTTGGAAGTGCATGGGTTCACAGATGCAGACTGGGCAGGGAACCCGAATGATCGAAAATCAACTGCAGGGTACTTTACCTTCGTTGGGGGTAATCTGGTGACTTGGAGAAGCAAAAAGCAAAAGGTGGTAGCCCTATCAAGTGCAGAAGCAGAATTTTGTGGGATCAAGAGTGGGATAACGGAGATCCTATGGCTAAAGAAATTACTGACAGAACTTGGCTTGATGTCAAAGGAGTCGTGCAAGCTTTTTTGTGACAATAAAGCAGCGATCAGTATATCTGAAAATCCGGTACAACACGATTGAACGAAGCATGTTGAAGTAGATCGACATTTCATCAAAGAGAACATAGAAGCAAGAGTGATAGATCTCCCATATGTCCGTTCAAAAGACCAGCTAGCAGATATCCTCACGAAAGCAGTGGATGCGAGAAGTTTTGGTGAAGTATTAGGCAAGTTAAGAATGGGAAATCCCCTTACTTAACTTGATGGGAGTGTTGGAAGATATACAAAATCACGGAAGATACACGAAGATTACGGAATCAATTATAATTATTCTTTCCCTAATTTTAGCTAGGGTAAATCATGTATATATCTTACCATATGTAGAATGCTCTCTGCCTATATGAGGCGTGTACTCCCTCTCCTTTGTATATACTTGACTGAATATAATTCCTCCCTTCAACAGAATGCATCGAACCATTTCTTCCTCCGTCTCCCTTCTTGCGATGCTTTCCTCCATGAAACTCAAACCGTTACCCTCACTCCACATTTTCCATGCCTGAAATTTAAAAATAAATTACTCCACGACTTGAGAGTTGATGCTTGAAATTTGAAGTGGTAGATAGTTTCTTTATCCTACATTTATTTCGATTTCATGGACTTATTCAATAAGGGAGTGAAGGGGTAATATAATAAATGCATTTTATTCTTGAAAGTTGCGGGTTCTGTTATAGCGAATTACGTCATGGTTTATGGCAGTGTTAATATCAATAAGTTCTAAATTTTTTTATAATAGCTAAAATCTTTATGAAATGGAGAAAATTCTAACGAGTATGTAATTTTTCGTGGTTACGTGAGAATCGGAAGAGCATAATTTAACGGCCAACCACACTTGGAATTGCATTATTAGTTGCACTAATTTAAAATCCGTACCCACTAAAGAAAAATAAACAAGCCCAAGAACTATGAAATAATTTCATCATGGAAATTATTTAAGAGGACATGGATGTTATCATCTACTTGTAAGAAGGAGATGTTATTCCCAGAAATTAGGGTATCGAATCGAGTATCCACGTCAAAAAAATATGGATATCCGAACCCGATTTCTGGCCTAATAAACAATCCCGGCTTTGACCGGAGAATGGGGGCACGGCTTTCACCGGACAATGGGGGCACATGTTTACATTGATTCATCGGGCAACATAGAATACATGATGTTGTCTCAAATTTTTTAAAAAAATACGTGTTTTTATGTATCGGTCCATTTTAGGGGGAATTAATCCAAAATTATACCTCAATTTGATTGTTTAAATGCCTATACTTTCTGGTGCCATTATAGTTCAAATTCTACATATTTGAATAATACTATGGATTAACACCAATCGCAATATCCAAGATAAAGATAAAATACAATATGTTATAAACAACAATAAGATTTTTCTAAAGTTAAGTTAGACTTAGGATAAAAGTGAAATTGTTAATCATGAAATATAATTTAATTTTGGCATTATGAAGTGGCTAAGATACATTCTCATAGACCAAAATTTTAGGAAAAACGCAACTCAACATGAAATAAAATTAGTAAACATGATTTTTTGATTTTTTTTTATCACAATGTGATAATCAAATTACTCTTACGTGTCATTCTCTTCTACCGAGCGGAATCATTAAGCCAACTTACTAGGCCCCGGTCCCACAAAATGGAGAAAAATGATACTGCTGCAATTGCAAACAAAATTTATTTGGCTTTAATTGGAAGAGTCAAAAGTCCAAGTCTCCTGCAATCAATTTTCAAAGTCTCCCCCTTGGTGACCACAACATCATTTCATTCTAATTAACGCAATAAAATGATTAAAGATTGTATTAAAAGTGATAATTGGAATTAGGACACTAAAGTGTGAATAGATGATCTTAATAGTTACTCCCTTCGTCCCAGATAGTTTGTCTTATTTTTCCATTTCGGTTCATCCCACGTAGTTTGTCCCATTTCACTTTTTACCATTTTTGGTAGTGGACTCATATTCCACTAATTCATTCTTATTCACATTTTATTATAAAACTAATATATAAAAGTAGGACTCACATTCCACTAACCTTTTCAACTCACTTTTCATTACATCTTTTAAAACTCATGTCCGGTCAAAGTGAGACAAACTATCTGGAACGGAGAGAGTAATACCCATGTACCATCCAGTAGTCCTCTTATAATATTTATAGTATTATAATTCAAAATTATGATTAAATCTACACTTCTAGATTTGAGATGAGTAGATGAAATTAAAGTTCATGAATTTCAATAAATAGCAAATAAAATCGGTAAAATTGTCATTCCATTATCATATGATATTTTCATGGTTTTTGTATATTAACATGGCGTATTACAAATGTGAACACAATTACAAAAGTATTTCAACACAAGTACACGGTACTGTACATGCATTATATTGAAAAAATTTGAAATAAAATGCCCATGCGAGTACTTCAATTATTGGAAATCATATGCCCATTTTTGTCCTAGCAGCAAGAAGCTTAGACATTATTGTATGAGGTGTCGAGTTTGAGCCCTCTTGACATCTGTTGTAATTTCCTCCTTTCTATAGTATATGAGTTTATTTGTAATTTCCTCTTGTATAGGAGTTAATTTTTTTAAAAAAAATAAATAAGAAAATGCCGTTATGTCACATGATGTAATTAAGATTAATCAAAGTCCACTCTACTGCCATGCGTCTACTATTCAATTATTTATATCTTCAAAACTATAAAGATGAGTTCTTAGGCCATCCACTACGCTGTCTCTATACCGTCTCTTAAACCGTCCCTTAACTACTATTTGAGCACTATTTGAGGGCCCCACTGTCCTTTTTTCATCCATCCCTTAACTAAGGGACGGAACCTGCAACGCTCCGTCCCTTAACCGTCTCTATACCGTCCCTTAATTACTATTCATTCAATTTCATTTATAATTTTTTTTAACCCAATTCAATTTAAACAAACACACTTTATTAAAATTAAAACAACATTACAACTTAAAATTAAAAAAAACGAAGACATAATTAAAATTCTAAAAAAATAAAAATGACATAATTTAATCTGCTCCGCCAAAGTTTTTCCAAATGTGCTCAATTAGATCCTCTTGGAGTTGGGTGTGGGCGTTAGAGTCGCGTGTCCTTGCCCGAATAGCCAACCGTTCTTGTATAGACGGATGCGCTCCACTTCGCGGCGGACTACTTGCGGTTGAGCTTCAGGGGGATTCGGGGTCGAACCAATTTCCCGCATCGGTCCTTCGTCTCGGACAATCATGTTGTGCAAGATTATGCACGTATACATGATGTCGACCATGCTCTCCATGAACCACGAACGAGCCGGGGCTTTGATGATGTTGAAGCGCGCTTGGAGAACCCCGAACGCCCTCTCCACATCCTTGCGCGCAGCCTCCTGCTTCTGCGCAAAAAGAGCCTGCTTTGGGTTCGCAGGCCTGCCGCACGTCTTCAAGAAGGTCGGCCACTTCGGGTAGATGCCGTCGGCGAGATAGTACCCCATTTTATACCGCCGGTTGTTGGCGACGAAGTTGATGGCCGGCGCTTTACCATCCAAAACTTCGATAAAGAGGTCGGACTGTTGGAGCACGTTTACGTCGTTGTTCGAGCCAGGAACCCCGAAGTACGCGTGCCAGATCCAAAGCCGGTAGTCGGCAACGGCCTCGAGTACAACGGTTGGGTGGGTGCCTTTGTGGCCGCTCGTGTAGGACCCCCTCCAAGCCACCGGGCAATTCTTCCATTGCCAGTGCATGCAATCGACACTGCCAAGCATCCCGGGGAATCCGTGCACTTGTTCGTGCAGGTTGAGGAGGAACTGACAATCCTCCGTGGTTGGCCTCCGGAGAAATTCGTCACTGAAGGCTGCCTGGACGCCTCTGCAGAAGTTGAGCAAGCACATGCGCCCAGTGGTGTCTCCGATGTGCAGGTATTCGTCGAATATGTCGGCCGTTTGTCCAGTCGCAAGCTGCCGGATGGCTGCAGTACATTTCTGCAGCGTCGTGTGGCTGGGACGGCCGACCGCGTCGAACCCTTCTCGGAAGAACTCTTCCCTGGCCGCCAAAGTATTCGCTATGTGGAGAAATAGCGGTTTCCGCATGCGAAAACGGCGACGGAAGTAGGTATCTCCCCAAATCGGGTTATCGCAGAAGTAGTCGCGTACTAACCGTGCGGCGGCTTCCTCCCGGTTCCGATTGATGTACTTCCGGGAGCGTCGTGGGGGTGGCGCGGCTTCCTCCGCCTCTCGTCGTCGATCTTCTTCGAGTGATTGTTCCATTAATTGACGCATTTGCTCAAAAGGATCCATTTGTTTGAATTGATTGAAGATGGAAATTGGAGTGATAGAGAGGATTTGAGAGGAATAGATGTGTGTTTGTGTTTGAAATGAGTATGAAATAGGATTATTTCTAGAGTAAAATATATAAAAAAAATTAAAAAAACGAAAATAAAAATTTAACGGTAATATTACCGTTTGAATTTTTTTTTATTTATTAAAAGTCGAATTAAAAAAAAAACGAATTATTGCGTCATCAGTGACGACTCCCACTCGCGGGCCAGCGAGTGGGCGTCCGCACGCATGGGGACGAGACACGTGTCGCTGGCGTGTGGCGGACAGCGCGTCCCGTGTCTCGACGAGACGGGCTACGGGACGAGACGGGCGCGGGCTAGGGACGGGATGGTCGTTGCAACGCGTCCCGCGGAGGACCCGTCCCTCTGGGACGAGACGCGAGCCCGGCGCGGGACGCGTAGTGGATGGTCTTATGCGTATAAGGATGTGTTTGGCTCGTACGATGTCTCAAATAATCACTCAATTCTTTGTTCATACATCAACACTTGTTCTAATTCTTCAAAGCACTGTATGTTTGAGCTTACAAAATGACACAATTTCAGCCGGTGTGGTGATCAAAGATGGAGAAACCATGGTATCAGCAAAGCAGAACTACATATTGAGATTCTTCTCTCCTCCAAACACCACCAACCGCTACGTAGGAATCTCCTTCTCCTTGTCGGAAGAAACCGTGATTTGGGTCGCCAACAGAGACACACCCCTTAAAGATTCTTCCGGCGCCGCTACTCTGTCTAAAGGCGGCAATCTCGTCGTCTTGGACGGGACTAATCGAACTGTTTGGTCGACCAATCTCACCACTACCTCTCCCGTCATTAATTCAATCGTCCAAATCCTGGATACTGGGAATCTCGTCTTGCGGGAAGAGGACTCTGGAGACACGTTGTGGGAGTCTTTCTCACATCCTACGGATGCTATGGTTCAGGGAATGAGGATAAGCCAGAACGTAAACACCGGGAAACAGGTGCTGCTGACGGCATGGAAAAACGAGACCGACCCGGGGATGGGGAGCTTTACAGGGGGCATCGACGCCATGAGCGGGACCGTGCAGCTTTTCTCGTGGAATGACGGGCGGCCGCACTGGAGGAGCGGACCGTGGAACGGGCAGATATTTCTTGGGATAAAGGACGTGTTCTACGCCTACTTAGATGCGATCGCTCAAGTGAATAGTGATGGTGCTGGCAATATCTTCTTCTCTCCTCCGCCGATTGATGGGATTGTCATATGGAATTCTTCACGAAGTGTGATACGAAAGGTGTGGAATAAAATGGAGAAGAGATGGGACGTGGTGGCCTATCCGAAAAACGAGTGTGATGTTTATGGCAAGTGTGGGGTGTTTGGTAGCTGCAATGCTCGCCTATTTGTAGATGTTTGAGAGGGTTTGAACCTGTAAATGAGGAAGAATGGGGGAGAGGGAATTGGACTAGTGGTTGCAGGAGGAGGAACCAGTTGCGATGTGGAGACGATGGATTTGAGAGGGTGCAGTATATGAAGGTTCCGGACTTTGCTAAACCCTCGTCTTCCAGTGTTCAAGACGAGTGTGCGGCCTTATGTCGGGGGAACTGCTCCTGCATAGCTTATGCTTATGATAGTTACATTGGTTGTATGTTTTGGAGTGATACCTTGATTGACACTCAGGAGTTCGATGGTGTTGGTGTTGACCTCTACGTTCGTCTCTCTGCTTCTGAATTCGGTAATTTCCTTCATAGTTTGTACTAGTTAATGATAAAGTATCAAGGTTGAATGATCTGTTTCTGCATGCAGATAGCCACAAGGAGAGAAAGTTGTACATCATAATTGGAGTTGCTGTGGGTTTGTTTGCATATCTGTTGTGATGTTTATTGCTTGGTGGTTTATAGTGAAGAGGAAAGGTGATTGACCTATTAGTATTGCTTTTCACTCAACAAATATATATTGCTGCATCTCACTCTTGAAATGATCATGTTCTTTATCAAATTAATCAGGGAGCAAAGCGCAAGATTCAAGTATTTTGGAAGCAGGACAGATGTTCACGATGGATTCAACTGCAATCGTGCTAAAAGATGAAACAAAGGAAGTTAATATAGGTGATTTGCCAAAGTTCACTTTCAAGATGCTTGCTAATGCAACAAACCAGTTCCATGAAGATAACCTTCTTGGAAGGGCTGTTTACATGGTACAAAAACTTTAATTGTTAGATGTTCTCAATTCAGCACCAATAGAATGAACAGTAAGATCATACGATGTTTGATGTGTATTTTGGTAGGGGATTCTGGCAAATGGGAAAGAAATCGCTGTAAAGAGACTATCAGCAGACTCCGGACAAGGAATGCAAGAATTCATGAATGAAGTGATTCTGATTTCCAAACTCCAACACAAGAATCTTGTCAAACTGCTGGGAGGTTGTGTTGAGAAAGAAGAGAAGATTCTGGTATATGAATACATGCCAAACAAAAGCTTGGATGCTTGTCTCTTTGGTCATACGAATCCGACAAAGAAGTTGTTAGATTGGAATATGCGTTACAACATTATCGAAGGCATAAGTCGAGGCATCCTGTATCTTCACAGAGACTCAAGACTAAGGGTCATTCACAGAGACCTGAAACCAAGTAATGTCCTGCTAGACCAAGACTGGAATCCCAAAATCTCGGATTTTGGCATTGCAAGAATATTCAGAGACAATGAAGACCAATGCAATACTGCAAGAGTCATGGGAACATAGTAAGTTGGTCTTAATCAGTTACCATGCTAAGAATAAACCAGTAAGTTTTGCTAACACGGTGAGATAATTTTACAGCGGATACATGGCGCCAGAATACGGAATGGAAGGCAGATTTTCTGAAAAATCTGATGTCTACAGCTTTGGAGTGCTGATATTGGAGATTATAATAGGAAAAAAGAACACACACTATTTCAATGATGAATGGTCCTTGAGCCTAATTGGATGTGTAAGCACTTCCCAACTTTCAAATATTATTGTGAAACTAATCCAGCCATTGAATTATTTATGTTTGAATTTCAGGCTTGGAAAATGTGGAGTGAGGGTAACGGTTTGAGTTTTGTGGAGGAAAGCATCGCAAGTAATGAGACAGAGGAAGAGATGGTTCGATGCATTCAGATAGGGCTGCTTTGTGTCCAAGAACATCCCAAGGATAGACCTTCCATTGAAATGGTGCTTTCGATGTTGAATCATGATATCGTGGAGCTGGCAGCACCAAAGCAGCCAGTGCTTTCGGAAAATGGATCAACAGACCAGAATGTTTACACAAGCTACGAGCTCACTATTAGTGTGCTTGATGGACGATGAATCTTTTTCCAACTCTCATTATATTATTCACTTTTGATTGATATTCTATTTTTTTTATAGTGTTTTCACGTTCTAAATCAATATTTGGTTGGTATATATAGTTTTGGCGTCTCATTCCTCGTCGAATCTTTTCATAGCTACACAACTTTCAGTAAGATGTTCTTGGATCTATTTCGGGTACTCATCTTTAATTAATATAAAAAGAAAGGACATTAACAATACAAACAGCTCTAGGAAACAAAATTGTAGTACTACTACAAAGCAAGAAGGGATAACAATTAATATATTCATCGTCCCTCAAGCACGCTGAGAGTGAGCCCGTTATTGGAGTAAATATTTTGCTGTGTTGATCCATTAAGGCCTGGTGTCGAACCATTTTCCGCAAACACTGGCTGCTTAGGCACTGGTAGCTCCACAATATCACCACTTAGCATCGAAAGCACGATTTCAATGGAAGGTCTATCCTTGGGATATTCTTGCACACACAGTAGGCCTATCTGAATGCATCGAACCATCTCTTCCTCCGTCTCCCTACTTACGATGCTTTCCTCCACGAAACTCAAACCGTTACCCTCATTCCACATTTTCCATGCCTGAAATTCAAGCATAACTTATTTAACTACCAGGAATAGTTTCAAACTATTATAAAAAATTTTACAACTGCTTACACATCCTATGAGACTCAAGGACAATTCATCATTGAAATAGTGTGTGTTCTTTTTCCCTTTTATAATCTCAAGAATCAGCACTCCGAAGCTGTATACAACTGTTGAATATCAACTTACTATGTTCCCATGACTCTTGCAGTACTGCCATGGTCTTCATTGCCTGCAAATATTCTTGGCATCCCAAAATCTGAGATTTTTGGATTCCAGTCCTTATCTAGCAGAACATTACTTGGCTTGAGGTCTCTGTGAATGATCCTTAGTCTTGAGTCTCTGTGAAGGTACAGGATGCCTCGCCCAATGCCCTCGATAATGCTGGAACGCATATTCCAATCTAATAACCTCTTTGTTGAATTGGTAGAACCTGTTCAAAACATACAGATTATGAAAACTTTCTGTTGAACATGTTTTTACATGCGTATGAAGATCGTTGAACTGACCAAAGAGACAAGCATCCAAGCTTTTGTTTGGCATGTATTCATATATTAGAATCTTTTCTTCTTTCTCTACACAACCTCCCAGCAGTTTCACAGGATTCCTGTGTTGGAGTTTGGAAATAAATGGCTATCACTTCATTCATGAATTCTTGCATCCCTTGCCCAGATTCTGCAGATAGTCTTTTCACAGCAATTTCTTTCTCATTTGCCAGAACTCCCTGCCAAAACACACATCAGTCATCATAAGATCTTGCCATTCAATCAGTTCAAAACTGAGTGCATCTAATTGTAAAGTTTTTGTACCTTGTAAACAGGACCAAAACCTCCCCTCCCAAGAAGATTATCTTCATGGAACTGGTTGGTTGCATTAGCAAGCATCTCGAATGTGAACTTTGGCAAATCGCCAATATTAACCTCCCTTGTTTCATTTTTTTGCACGATTGCAGTTGAATCCGTCGTGAACATTTGCCCTGATTCCAAAATACTTGAATCTTGCGCTTTTCTCCCTGATTAATTTGATAAAGGACATGATCATTTCAAGAGTGACATGCAACAATTTATATACTTAATGTTTCAAAACTAATAGTATATCAATAGGCCAATCACCTTTCCACTTCATCAACCACCAAGCAATAAACAGTATAAAAGATATGCATACAAAACCCACAAATACTGCAATTATAATGAACAACTTTCTCTCCTTGTGGTTATCTGCATAAAATAGAGATCATTTAAATTCATTCAACCTTGATGCATCATTAACTAGTAAAAATTTTGAAGAAACTTACCAAACTCAGAAGCAGAGAGACGAACGTAGAGATCAACACCAGCACGGTCTAACTCCTGTGTGTCAATCAAGCTATCACTCCAAAACATACAACCAATGTTAATATCATAAGCATAAGCTATGCATGAGCAGTTCCTCAGACACGTGGTCTGACACTCGTCTTGAACCCTCGAAAGCAAGGGTTGAGCAAAGTCCGGAACCTTCATATACCGCAACCTCTCAAATCCATCATCTCCACACTGCAACTGGCTCTTCCTCCTACAACCATTAGTCCAATTCCCTCTCCCCCATTCTTCCTCATTCACAGGCTCAAACCCTCTCAAACAACTACAAATAGGCAATTCCAGACCATTACAGCTTCCACAAATTCACAACAAACAATTCCCTCAATACCAAGCTCAAGTTCTCGTCTCTATATCCAAGTAGACACAAAAAATCCCTTAAACAGATTCTCTCTCTCCCTCAAATTTTCATCCAAAGTCAGAAACAGAGTATCCATCTCCCTCTCGCTCGCTGCTGTACCAGCAGCCGCCGTCCATGGCCGCTGCAATTCGCAGCCGTCGCCGAGCAGCACTGCTCGCATAACAGGTAAGTCCCATCCCCTTTTCCCCATTCTAAACCTTTTATTAAATTCTCTAATTATTCAAATATCAAATATTAGTGGCCAGAAGTATCTTCCAGAATTAAGGTTGAAGAGATAAAACAAAATGGCAACTTCTAATAGCATTAAAGATCGAGGCTTTAACAAAATGTATCAACATACATGTTTCCAGATTTTCAAAAGAATTTGTTCCTGTGAACTACTGTGAATATATGGGACTATGTCATGGGATGAATGTACAGAGTTTCTGAAATAAAGGGGTATACCTTTGGAAAGAAGAAAACTTGCCAGCAAAATAGGAGGGTTTGAGAGCTCTCTCGGTTCTCCTCTGTTAAGAAATTGTGGCTGGCGATTAATACACGAAATTGTTTTGTTTAATGGAGTTTAGGAGGAGAAAAATACCTTTCGAGGAAGAGAAGAAAATAACGGCAGATTGGATGTCAAACTCAAGGTGTTTTGCGATTTCTTTTTTTTTCTCAGATTTCGGATGGAAGAATGTGTGAGGAAAAGAAGACTGCGTGCGTTACAATGAGGAAGAAAGATTTGATTCTTCAGTTGGAGATTTTGAAGAAAAGATGGGATATGGGGTAAACCGTGTGGGAGAAGTTAGGAGAATTATTTAACCAAATATTTGACGGCAGAAATAATTAACAAAATAGATAAAAGGGATAGGGCGAAATATTTGATTTTGAGTATTGATTAAATTGTGGTATTTTATTTTAGTACTTTGGTGTTATTCCAAATACTAACGAACGCTCAAATTTTTCCATCGACAAATCACACGTCATTCTCGTCGACTACTTACACCACACGATTAACCAACAACAATTCAAGTATTTAATATTTCCAGTCGCAACCAATCAAAACAAATACAGATTTTTTTTATTCACTGTCTATCATATCATCTGCTCGTTCTCAAACAACATCTTATCATGAAAAGGTAATAATAAAAGCGGGTATTACACAGATGCTCCTAAGGGCTTGGTGAATATGTTAGCTAACTGCAAGTGATTTCTGATGTGCATTGGTTTGATGACTCCTTCCAAGTACTTCTCTCGCACCGTGTGGCAATCAATCTCTATGTGTTTAGTGCGTTCATGGAAAACTGGATTTGAGCATATATATACTGTAGCTTGATTATCACAAATAGGGGCACCGCCCTTCTTCTTTCGACCCCAAAATTATTCAGCTATGCAGTGGCCCACACTACCTCACAAGATGCTTGTGCCATAGCACGATATTCAGCTTCTGCTGATGATCTTGATATGGTATGTTGTTTCTTTGCCCTCCGGGAGATTAATGATGTTCCAAGAAATAAACAATAACCAGTCATTGATCTTCGAGTGTCTGGACATGCTGCCCAGTCAGCATCTGAGAAAATTGCTAAGTATAGAATTAGCAGCACTTGAGTAGAATAAACTGTGCCCAGGTGTGTCCTTCAGATATCTTAGGACCTTTTCACCAGCCTCCCAATGTTTTTCACAAGGTTTTGACACAAATTGACTGAGTTTGTGAACCGCAAAAGTTATATCCGCCCTAGTTATACACAAGTATAGCAATCTTCCAATCAATCTTCTATACTTAGATGGATCCTCCATCAAGTTACCAGAATCTTGTTTGAGCTGTTTTAGAGGATCCATAGGAACATGAGAGGGCTTGCATCCCAATAGCCCTGCATCTCTGATCAGATCCATGGCATATTTTCTCTGAGAGATCATGATCCCTTTCTTGTTTCTTGCAATCTCCAAACCAAGAAAGTATTTTGGGACTCCAAGGTCTTTAACCTGAAGTGTAGAGTCAAAATTCCTTGAATTTTTCTATCTGATCAGGGTTGTTTTGTAGCTATCAAAATGTCATCTACATATACAACAATGCCAAAGAAACAGATGTTGTCATGTTTGAAGAAGAAGGAGTGGTCTGAGGCTGATTGTTGAAGACCAAAATTAGCTAAATCTTCAGAGAGTTTTAGGTACCATTGTCTTGGCGTTTTTCCTCATGCAAAACGCCCGGTCGGGCGTTTTGGTCGAGAGATCAGTTTTTGTCCAGAAATTCGCTCGGGCGGGCGAATGAACCTAGGGAAACGCCCGATCAGGCGTTTTGTCCGGGATGTGTCTTTTTTACCAAGAATTATTTTATTTTGCTCCTTTTTCACTTCTAGTATAAATAGACATGTTAGGGTTTTTTCTTGAGCAGCTTTTGAACATTTTGTAAACCTAACAAAGACTCCATTGTGAGCATTCCTCTTCATCTTTGAAGATTTATCAAAATCCCTTGTGGTTGTATTTTAATCTATTGTCGGGCTTAGATTGAATGTTAAGGTATGCAATTCTAGTTCTTGTGTTGCTAGTTTTGTGGAGCCATTAGATTCTTGCTTTGGTGATGAAAGTTGCCTTGGGTTGTCTTCATTGTTTTGTAGAAGGTCCATAGGTTCCAAGCATCTATCTAAATCATAACACCTTCACCTTCTCCCTTTTCCACCATTTTTATTGTTTCATTTCTTGTTGGGTTTGTTTGGGTTATTGAAATATTTACAAGAGCAAGTCCGGGGCAAACATATGTGTCTTGAATCCTTAAGATTCACATTATTTGGTATCAAGAGCCATTGGTTCTTGTTCTTGTAATTATTAGAAAATTATAAAAAAAAAAGATACTTCAAAATATATCCATGGGCTTTAGCTATAAATTGATATATGTGTTCTTGGGTATGTCAATGTGATTGTTCCAAAGTTGTAGACCAAAAGTACATCAATTGTGGGTCTATTGTTGTTGGGTGAAATTGTGCACACAAAGTGTTTGTTGATTTGTCCCATTGGCCTAGCACCTTACTTTCACTTATCTTTTGGCTTCTAGAACTAGTATTACTTGCCTAGTTGCATATCTTGTTTGTGAATTGTGCTACCCTTGTGGATTATCATCTTGAGAGCAAGTGAGGGAGAGTATCCTAGCCACCAAAATTTCTAAGCCCTCCGAGAGTGACATTGGGTGTGAGTTTTGGGGGAAAAGGGGTACAAAATATGGGAAGTGAGCTCCTCACTAAATTCTCAATTCTCGGGTGTGTGTGTGGTTATTTGTGTTACTAACAAAAGGGACTTGTCCCTAGTTTTGTACATTTTGTTTTATAGGTACATCATATGGGTTCGTATGCCGAGTCCTCAATTGAGGAGATGTTGGCCACTTTGATAAATAAGGTGGACAAGATAGATACCGTGTTGTCCACATGCAAGCTAGTACCTATACCATGCTTAAAGATAGTGTCTCTATAAAACAAGCAAGTTCATCCAAGAAAACACTACTTCGAGTTGGAAAGGCTTTAACCCCCGACTGGTGGTGATGGTGACACGAGCCAAAGGAGCATTTCCCTAAAGAAGGTGGACCTATCTCATTCTAGCTATCGAACGAAGGTTTCGTCATGGTTGTCATCCAATTTCGCCTCCTTCAAAGAGCTTGATTCAAAGTGAACGTGACAATGTTAACCGCATTGTTAAAGAGCGTGTCAAATATAGGGTGAATTTTGTTGCCAACGAAGATGAAGAGCAATGTGATGATGAAAAAGAGTCCACAGCCATATATGAAGGAGACGCACGCCCAACTTTCAATGATGGCGTGTCTAGCATAGTGGAAGCCGAAGATGAATGTGAGCCGTTGAATGCCCTCAAATCTTGAACACCAAACCAAAGCTACATGAGGTTGCTAATGGAAACAAGCGCTTGAGAGAGAACCGAGAGAGAGAAAAAAGGCTTGAGAGTGAAAGTGAGCCTAAAAAGCCAAGTGAGTGTGAAAAAAGACTTGAGCGTGAGATGAAAAAGTCAAGAGAGAGTGGAGGGGGTGAGAGAAAAGATAAACACCAAATGAGAGAAAACCACAAGCACAAGTGAGTGAAGGGTGCTTGTTAGATTCTAAGGCCACCTTGGGTGGGGCACTAGATAATCCTTTACCCTTTGCCCTTGGTGAGGAATATAAGCTTTTACCCACTAACACTTCTTGTATGTCTTTTTGTGTTGATGAATTTGTAGGAAGCAAAAGTGAAGGCACGGGAGTGGGCATCATGTTGCACTTGTCTTGGAGACTACGCTACGGTGATGGATCAAGAAGAACAAGAGCAAGTCGAGGAACTCCTTGCCAAAGGTTCAAGTGCACTAGCCTTGTCTCCTTTTGATGCCCCTTTGAATGTGGTTGGATTAGAGAAGCTTATTTGTGTTGATCGATTTGTCATTATTGATGTGTGTGATATGTGGCATCAAGAGCTTAAGTTGTTAAATCATAAATCCATCTTTGCTTCGTATGTTGATCATTTCTTGATAAATCCAAGTATTAATAGACATGAGATTTTTCTCGTGGATTCTATATTGAATATTGGAATGACTTCCTTTCATACAAAGATAACTAAGCTTTCGTTTGTTGGTGATTTTGTGCTTCATGATTATGTGGATGGGAATAGTAGAACCAAGAGGAGTGAAATTATTGATGAATTTAGAACTTGGTGTTTGCTATATTCTCGTTGCGAAATGGTTAAACCCTTTAATGGGATTGGAATGTTTTATGGCCGTTTTGTGAAGGATTTTGCCACTCACATGTCACATGTGGTTTGTGTTGTGACTAATGGCATGACAATGTATTGTTCTCATATTTGTGCTCATGTTTTGAAATTGTTGGGGCAATTGAGTGAAATCATTTTTGATAAAAATTTGTTTGTTGATTGATATATCTTCTTGCAAACTTGATGTGAATTGTGATGAACCTACTCTATGTGTTGCATATAAGTTTGCCAATTTGTGGAATAGCACTTACTTGGGCATGACTGAGGTGTTAATGGTTGTTAATGACCTTCCCTTGTATGATCTTGAGGTTAGAGTTGGAGGTTGTTGTGGTCTTCATCCCTTTTATCTCTTTTATCGTCCTATGATACTTGATATGTTCGTGTTTACTCTTGTAGGTACGCGCGGACTGGATTTGAGGACAAATCCTTCAAAAGAAGGAGGGGATGATGTGAATCCGGGTGTCCCAAAGAAGGATCGAAGAACCGGATTTGAGGACAAATCCTTTCACAAAGAAGGAGAGGATGATGTGAATCCGGGTATTCACAATCATAGGATACAATGACATCGAGGGCCATGGGTTGATTGGGGTCTGAGAAGAGGGTGGAGACATGGCAAGGAGCCTAGCCGGATTGGGAGGTCTGATTCAAACTGGAATTTCACTATGAAGATAAAGTCCAAATCCTCTCCTAAGACAACCATTGTCTTCATCGTCGAAAGAGCTTCGCGTGGGTATCTTGCATGCCTCAATCGGATCCAGGATGAGGAAGCTATGGTCGTTTTAAGAAAGCCGCGCAATGCAGAACAAAACGTGCGGGCGGGCGTTTTTCCTCATGCAAAACGCCCGTCGGGCGTTTTTGTCGAGAGATCAATTGTCTTTTTTACCAAGAATTGTTTTATTTTGCTCCTTTTTCACTTCTAGTATAAATAGACATGTTAGGGTTTTTTCTTGAGCAGCTTTTGAACATTTTATAAACCTACCAAAGACTCCATTGTGAGCATTCTCTTCATCTTTGAAGATTTATCAAAATCCCTTGTGGTTGCATTTTAATCTATTGTCGGGCTTAGATTGAATGTTAAGGTATGCAATTCTAGTTCTTGTGTTACTAGTTTTGTGGAGCCATTAGATTCTTGCTTTGGTGAAAGTTGCCTTGGGTTTGTCTTCATTGTTTTGTAGAAGGTCCATAGGTTCCAAGCATCTATCTAAATCATAACACCTTCACCTTCTCCTTTTCCACCATTTTTTTGTTTAATTTCTTGTTGGGTTTGTTTGGGTTATTGAAATATTTACAAGAGCAAGTCCGGGGCAAACATATGTGTCTTGAATCCATAAGATTCACATTACTATTTAAACCATAAAGTGACTTCTTGAGCCTGCATACAAGCTTTACTGTAGGATTAGTGCCTCCTCAACAGAAGCCCAGTGGATAAATTCATATAAATTTCTTCCTCTAGATCACCATAGAGAAGGCATTGTTAATGTCAAGATGTGAATAGATCTCCCAATGTCCGTTCAAAAGACCAGCTAGCAGATAGCCCTCCCCACGAAAGCAGTGATGCGGAAGTTTTGGTGAGTATAGGCAAGTTTAAGAAATGGGAAATCCCCTTACTTAACTTGATGGGAGTGTTGGAAGATATACAAAATCACGGAAGATACACGAAGATTACGGAATCAATTATAATTTCTTTCCCTAATTTTAGCTAGGGTAAATCATGTATATATCTTACCATATGTAGAATGCTCTCTGCCTATATGAGTTTGTACTCCCTCTCCTTGTATATACTTGACTGAATATAATTCCTCCCTTCAACAGAATGCATCGAACCATTTCTTCCTCCGTCTCCCTTCTGCGATGCTTTCCTCCATGAAACTCAAAACCGTTACCCCCACTCCACATTTTCCATGCCTGAAATTTAAAAATAAATTACTCCACGACTTGGAGATTTGATGCTTGAAATTTGAAGTGGTAGATAGTTTCTTTATCCTACATTTATTTCGATTTCATGGACTTATTCAATAAGGGAGTGAAGGGGAATATAATAAATGCATTTTATTCTTGAAAGTTTCGGGTTCTGTTATAGCGAATTACGTCATGTTTATGGCAGTGTTAATATCAATAAGTTCTAAATTTTTTTTAATAGCTAAATCTTTTATGAAATGGAGAAAATCTAACGAGTATGTAATTTTCGTGGTTACGTGAGAATCGGAAGAGCATAATTTAACGCCAACCACACTTGGAATTGCATTATTAGTTGCACTAATTTAAAATCCGTACCCACTAAAGAAAAATAAACAAGCCCAAGAACTATGAATAATTTCATCATGGAAATATTTAAGAGGACATGGATGTTATCATCTACTTGTAAAAGGAGATGTTATTCCCAGAAATTAGGGTATCGAATCGAGTATCCACGTCAAAAAAATATGGATATCCGAACCCGATTTCTGGCCTAATAAACAATCCCGGCTTTGACCGGAGAAGGGGGCACGGCTTTCACCGGACATGGGGGCACATGTTTTACATTGATTCATCGGGCCACATAGAATACATGATGTTGTCTCAATTTTTTAAAAAAATACGTGTTTTTATGTATCGGGTCCATTTTAGGGGAATTAATCCAAAATTATACCTCAATTTGATTGTTTAAATGCCTATACTTTCTGGTGCCATTATAGTTCAAATTCTACATATTTGAATAATACTATGGATTAACACCAATCGCAATATCCAAGATAAAGATAAAATACAATATGTTATAAACAACAATAAGATTTTTTCTAAAGTTAAGTTAGACTTAGGATAAAGTGAAATTGTTTATCATGAAATATAATTTAATTTTGGCATTATGAAGTGGCTAAGATACATTCTCATAGACCAAAATTTTAGGAAAAAACGCAACTCAACATGAAATAAAATTAGTAAACATGATTTTTTGATTTTTTTTATCACAATGTGATAATCAAATTACTCTTACGTGTCATTCTCTTCTACCGAGCGGAATCATTAAGCCACTTACTAGGCCCCGGTCCCACAAAATGGAGAAAAATGATACTGCTGCAATTGCAAACAAAATTTATTTGGCTTTATAATTGGAAGAGTCAAAATCCAAGTCTCCTGCAATCAATTTTCAAAGTCTCCCCCTTGGTGACCACAACATCATTTCATTCTAATTAACGCAATAAAATGATTAAAGATTGTATTAAAAGTGATAATTGGAATTAGGACACTAAAGTGTGAATAGATGATCTTAATAGTTACTCCCTTCGTCCCAGATAGTTTGTCTTATTTTTCCATTTCGGTTCATCCCACGTAGTTTGTCCCATTTCACTTTTTACCATTTTTGGTAGTGGACTCATATTCCACTAATTCATTCTTATTCACATTTTATTATAAAACTAATATATAAAAGTAGGACTCACATTTCCACTAACCTTTTCAACTCACTTTTCATTACATCTTTTAAAACTCATGTCCGGTCAAAGTGAGACAAACTATCTGGAACGGAGAGAGTAATACCCATGTACCATCCAGTAGTCCTCTTATAATATTATAGTATTATAATTCAAAATTATGATTAAATCTACACTTCTAGATTTGAGATGAGTAGATAAATTAAAGTTCATGAATTTCAATAAATAGCAAATAAAATCGGTAAAATTGTCATTCCATTATCATATGATATTTTCATGGTTTTTGTATATTAACATGGCGTATTACAAATGTGAACACAATTACAAAAGTATTTCAACACAATACACGTACTGTACATGCATTATATTGAAAATTTGAAATAAAATGCCCATGCGAGTACTTCAATTATTGGAAATCATATGCCCATTTTTTGTCCTAGCAGCAAGAAGCTTAGACATTATTGTATGAGGTGTCGAGTTTGAGCCCTCTTGACATCTGTTGTAATTTCCTCCTTTCTATAGTATATGAGTTTATTTGTAATTTCCTCTTGTATAGGAGTTAATTTTTTTAAAAAAAATAAATAAGAAAATGCCGTTATGTCACATGATGTAATTAAGATTAATCAAAGTCCACTCTACTGCCATGCGTCTACTATTCAATTATTTATATCTTCAAAACTATAGATGAGTTCTTAGGCCATCCACTACGCTGTCTCTATACCGTCTCTTAAACCGTCCCTTAACTACTATTTGAGCACTATTTGAGGGGCCCCAACTGTCCTTTTTCATCCATCCTCTTAACTAAGGGACGGAACCTGCAACGCTCCGTCCCTTAACCGTCTCTATAACCGTCCCTTAATTACTATTCATTCATTTCATTTAATAATTTTTTTAACCCCATTCAATTTAAACAAACACACTTTATTAAAATTAAAACAACATTACAACTTAAATTAAAAAAACGAAGACATAATTAAAATTCTAAAAAAATAAAAATGACATAATTTAATCTGCTCCGCCAAAGTTTTTCCAATGTGCTCAATTAGATCCTCTTGGAGTTGGGTGTGGGCGTTAGAGTCGCGTGTCCTTGCCCGAATAGCCAACCGTTCTTGTATAGACGGATGCGCTCCACTTCGCGGCGGACTACTTGCGGTTGAGCTTCAGGGGGATTCGGGGTCGAACCAATTTCCCGCATCGGTCCTTCGTCTCGGACATCATGTTGTGCAAGATTATGCACGTATACATGATGTCGACCATGCTCTCCATGAACCAGGAACGAGCCAGGGCTTTGATGATGTTGAAGCGCGCTTGGAGAACCCCGAACGCCCTCTCCACATCCTTGCGCGCAGCCTCCTGCCTCTGCTCAAAAAGCGCCTGCTTTGGGTTCGCAGGCCTGCCGCACGTCTTCAAGAAGGTCGGCCACTTCGGGTAGATGCCGTCGGCGAGATTGTACCCCATTTTATACAGCCGGTTGTTGGCGACGAAGTTGATGGCCGGCGCTTTACCATCCAAAACTTCGATAAAGAGGTCGGACTGTTGGAGCACGTTTACGTCGTTGTTCGAGCCAGGAACCCCGAAGTACGCGTGCCAGATCCAAAGCCGGTAGTCGGCAACGGCCTCGAGTACAAGGTTGGGTGGGTGCCTTTGTGGCCGCTCGTGTAGGACCCCCTCCAAGCCACCGGACAATTTTTCCATTGCCAGTGCATGCAATCGACACTGCCAAGCATCCCGGGGAATCCGTGCACTTGTTCGTGCAGGTTGAGGAGGAACTGACAATCCTCCGTGGTTGGCCTCCGGAGAAATTCGTCACTGAAGGCTGCCTGGACGCCTCTGCAGAGTTGAGCAAGCACATGCGCCCAGTGGTGTCTCCGATGTGCAGGTATCGTCGAATATGTCGGCCGTTTGTCCAGTCGCAAGCTGCCGGATGGCTGCAGTACATTTCTGCAGCGTCGTGTGGCTGGACGGCCGACCACGCGTCGAACCCTTCTCGAAGAACTCTCTCCCTGGCCGCCAAAGTATTCGCTATGTGGAGAAATAGCGGTTTCCGCATGCGAAAACGGCGACGGAAGTAGGTATCTCCCCAAATCGGGTTATCGCAGAAGTAGTCGCGTACTAACCGTGCGCGGCGGCTTCCTCCCGGTTCCGATTGATGTACTTCCGGGAGCGTCGTGGGGGTGGCGCGGCTTCCTCCGCCCTCTCGTCGTCGATCTTCTTCGAGTGATTGTTCCATTAATTGACGCATTTGCTCAAAAGGATCCATTTGTTTGAATTGATTGAAGATGGAAATTGGAGTGATAGAGAGGATTTGAGAGGAATAGATGTGTGTTTGTGTTTGAAATGAGTATGAAATAGGATTATTTCTAAGTAAAATATTAAAAAAATTAAAAAAACGAAAATAAAAATTTAACGGTAATATTACCGTTAATTTTTTTTTATTTATTAAAAGTCGAATTAAAAAAAAAACGAATTATTGCGTCATCAGTGACGACTCCCACTCGCGGGCCAGCGAGTGGGCGTCCGCACGCATGGGACGAGACCGTGTCGCTGGCGTGTGGCGGACAGCGCGTCCCGTGTCTCGACGAGACGGGCTACGGGACGAGACGGGCGCGGGCTAGGGACGGATGGTCGTTGCCAAACGCGTCCCGCGGAGGACCCGTCCCTCTGGGACGAGACGCGAGCCGGCGCGGGACGCGTAGTGGATGGTCTTATGCGTATAAGGATGTGTTTGGCTCGTACGATGTCTCAAATAATCACTCAATTCTTTGTTCATACATCAACACTTGTTCTAATTCTTCAAAGCACTGTATGTTTGAGCTTACAAAATGACACAATTTCAGCCGGTGTGGTGATCAAAGATGGAGAAACCATGGTATCAGCAAGCAGAACTACATATTGAGATTCTTCTCTCCTCCAAACACCACCAACCGCTACGTAGGAATCTCCTTCTCCTTGTCGGAAGAAACCGTGATTTGGGTCGCCAACAGAGACACACCCCTTAAAGATTCTTCCGGCGCCGCTACTCTGTCTAAAGGCGGCAATCTCGTCGTCTTGGACGGGACTAATCGAACTGTTTGGTCGACCAATCTCACCACTACCTCTCCCGTCATTAATTCAATCGTCCAAATCCTGGATACTGGGAATCTCGTCTTGCGGGAAGAGGACTCTGGAGACACGTTTGTGGGAGTCTTTCTCACATCCTACGGATGCTATGGTTCAGGGAATGAGGATAAGCCAGAACGTAAACACCGGGAAACAGGTGCTGCTGACGGCATGGAAAAACGAGACACGACCCGGGGATGGGGAGCTTTACAGGGGGCATCGACGCCATGAGCGGGACCGTGCAGCTTTTCTCGTGGAATGACGGGCGGCCGCACTGGAGGAGCGGACCGTGGAACGGGCAGATATTTCTTGGGATAAAGGACGTGTTCTACGCCTACTTAGATGCGATCGCTCAAGTGAATAGTGATGGTGCTGGCAATATCTTCTTCTTCTCTCCTCCGCCGATTGATGGATTGTCATATGGAATTCTTCACGAAGTGTGATACGAAAGGTGTGGAATAAAATGGAGAAGAGATGGGACGTGGTGGCCTATCCGAAAAAACGAGTGTGATGTTTATGGCAAGTGTGGGGTGTTTGGTAGCTGCAATGCTCGCCTATTTGTAGATGTTTGAGAGGGTTTGAACCTGTAAATGAGGAAGAATGGGGGAGAGGGAATTGGACTAGTGGTTGCAGGAGGAGGAACCAGTTGCGATGTGGAGACGATGGATTTGAGAGGGTGCAGTATATGAAGGTTCCGGACTTTGCTAAACCCTCGTCTTCCAGTGTTCAAGACGAGTGTGCGGCCTTATGTCGGGGGAACTGCTCCTGCATAGCTTATGCTTATGATAGTTACATTGGTTGTATGTTTTGGAGTGATACCTTGATTGACACTCAGGAGTTCGATGGTGTTGGTGTTGACCTCTACGTTCGTCTCTCTGCTTCTGAATTCGGTAATTTCCTTCATAGTTTGTACTAGTTAATGATAAAGTATCAAGGTTGAATGATCTGTTTCTGCATGCAGATAGCCACAAGGAGAGAAAGTTGTACATCATAATTGGAGTTGCTGTGGGTTTTGTTTGCATATCTGTTGTGATGTTTATTGCTTGGTGGTTTATAGTGAAGAGGAAAGGTGATTGACCTATTAGTATTGCTTTTCACTCAACAAATATATATTGCTGCATCTCACTCTTGAAATGATCATGTTCTTTATCAAATTAATCAGGGAGCAAAGCGCAAGATTCAAGTATTTTGGAAGCAGGACAGATGTTCACGATGGATTCAACTGCAATCGTGCTAAAAGATGAAACAAGGAAGTTAATATAGGTGATTTGCCAAAGTTCACTTTCAAGATGCTTGCTAATGCAACAAACCAGTTCCATGAAGATAACCTTCTTGGAAGGGCTGTTTACATGGTACAAAAACTTTAATTGTTAGATGTTCTCAATTCAGCACCAATAGAATGAACAGTAAGATCATACGATGTTTGATGTGTATTTTGGTAGGGGATTCTGGCAAATGGGAAAGAAATCGCTGTAAAGAGACTATCAGCAGACTCCGGACAAGGAATGCAAGAATTCATGAATGAAGTGATTCTGATTTCCAAACTCCAACACAAGAATCTTGTCAAACTGCTGGGAGGTTGTGTTGAGAAAGAAGAGAAGATTCTGGTATATGAATACATGCCAAACAAAAGCTTGGATGCTTGTCTCTTTGGTCATACGAATCCGACAAAGAAGTTGTTAGATTGGAATATGCGTTACAACATTATCGAAGGCATAAGTCGAGGCATCCTGTATCTTCACAGAGACTCAAGACTAAGGGTCATTCACAGAGACCTGAAACCAAGTAATGTCCTGCTAGACCAAGACTGGAATCCCAAAATCTCGGATTTTGGCATTGCAAGAATATTCAGAGACAATGAAGACCAATGCAATACTGCAAGAGTCATGGGAACATAGTAAGTTGGTCTTAATCAGTTACCATGCTAAGAATAAACCAGTAAGTTTTGCTAACACGGTGAGATAATTTTACAGCGGATACATGGCGCCAGAATACGGAATGGAAGGCAGATTTTCTGAAAAATCTGATGTCTACAGCTTTGGAGTGCTGATATTGGAGATTATAATAGGAAAAAAGAACACACACTATTTCAATGATGAATGGTCCTTGAGCCTAATTGGATGTGTAAGCACTTCCCAACTTTCAAATATTATTGTGAAACTAATCCAGCCATTGAATTATTTATGTTTGAATTTCAGGCTTGGAAAATGTGGAGTGAGGGTAACGGTTTGAGTTTTGTGGAGGAAAGCATCGCAAGTAATGAGACAGAGGAAGAGATGGTTCGATGCATTCAGATAGGGCTGCTTTGTGTCCAAGAACATCCCAAGGATAGACCTTCCATTGAAATGGTGCTTTCGATGTTGAATCATGATATCGTGGAGCTGGCAGCACCAAAGCAGCCAGTGCTTTCGGAAAATGGATCAACAGACCAGAATGTTTACACAAGCTACGAGCTCACTATTAGTGTGCTTGATGGACGATGAATCTTTTTCCAACTCTCATTATATTATTCACTTTTGATTGATATTCTATTTTTTTTATAGTGTTTTCACGTTCTAAATCAATATTTGGTTGGTATATATAGTTTTGGCGTCTCATTCCTCGTCGAATCTTTTCATAGCTACACAACTTTCAGTAAGATGTTCTTGGATCTATTTCGGGTACTCATCTTTAATTAATATAAAAAGAAAGGACATTAACAATACAAACAGCTCTAGGAAACAAAATTGTAGTACTACTACAAAGCAAGAAGGGATAACAATTAATATATTCATCGTCCCTCAAGCACGCTGAGAGTGAGCCCGTTATTGGAGTAAATATTTTGCTGTGTTGATCCATTAAGGCCTGGTGTCGAACCATTTTCCGCAAACACTGGCTGCTTAGGCACTGGTAGCTCCACAATATCACCACTTAGCATCGAAAGCACGATTTCAATGGAAGGTCTATCCTTGGGATATTCTTGCACACACAGTAGGCCTATCTGAATGCATCGAACCATCTCTTCCTCCGTCTCCCTACTTACGATGCTTTCCTCCACGAAACTCAAACCGTTACCCTCATTCCACATTTTCCATGCCTGAAATTCAAGCATAACTTATTTAACTACCAGGAATAGTTTCAAACTATTATAAAAAATTTTACAACTGCTTACACATCCTATGAGACTCAAGGACAATTCATCATTGAAATAGTGTGTGTTCTTTTTCCCTTTTATAATCTCAAGAATCAGCACTCCGAAGCTGTATACAACTGTTGAATATCAACTTACTATGTTCCCATGACTCTTGCAGTACTGCCATGGTCTTCATTGCCTGCAAATATTCTTGGCATCCCAAAATCTGAGATTTTTGGATTCCAGTCCTTATCTAGCAGAACATTACTTGGCTTGAGGTCTCTGTGAATGATCCTTAGTCTTGAGTCTCTGTGAAGGTACAGGATGCCTCGCCCAATGCCCTCGATAATGCTGGAACGCATATTCCAATCTAATAACCTCTTTGTTGAATTGGTAGAACCTGTTCAAAACATACAGATTATGAAAACTTTCTGTTGAACATGTTTTTACATGCGTATGAAGATCGTTGAACTGACCAAAGAGACAAGCATCCAAGCTTTTGTTTGGCATGTATTCATATATTAGAATCTTTTCTTCTTTCTCTACACAACCTCCCAGCAGTTTCACAGGATTCCTGTGTTGGAGTTTGGAAATAAATGGCTATCACTTCATTCATGAATTCTTGCATCCCTTGCCCAGATTCTGCAGATAGTCTTTTCACAGCAATTTCTTTCTCATTTGCCAGAACTCCCTGCCAAAACACACATCAGTCATCATAAGATCTTGCCATTCAATCAGTTCAAAACTGAGTGCATCTAATTGTAAAGTTTTTGTACCTTGTAAACAGGACCAAAACCTCCCCTCCCAAGAAGATTATCTTCATGGAACTGGTTGGTTGCATTAGCAAGCATCTCGAATGTGAACTTTGGCAAATCGCCAATATTAACCTCCCTTGTTTCATTTTTTTGCACGATTGCAGTTGAATCCGTCGTGAACATTTGCCCTGATTCCAAAATACTTGAATCTTGCGCTTTTCTCCCTGATTAATTTGATAAAGGACATGATCATTTCAAGAGTGACATGCAACAATTTATATACTTAATGTTTCAAAACTAATAGTATATCAATAGGCCAATCACCTTTCCACTTCATCAACCACCAAGCAATAAACAGTATAAAAGATATGCATACAAAACCCACAAATACTGCAATTATAATGAACAACTTTCTCTCCTTGTGGTTATCTGCATAAAATAGAGATCATTTAAATTCATTCAACCTTGATGCATCATTAACTAGTAAAAATTTTGAAGAAACTTACCAAACTCAGAAGCAGAGAGACGAACGTAGAGATCAACACCAGCACGGTCTAACTCCTGTGTGTCAATCAAGCTATCACTCCAAAACATACAACCAATGTTAATATCATAAGCATAAGCTATGCATGAGCAGTTCCTCAGACACGTGGTCTGACACTCGTCTTGAACCCTCGAAAGCAAGGGTTGAGCAAAGTCCGGAACCTTCATATACCGCAACCTCTCAAATCCATCATCTCCACACTGCAACTGGCTCTTCCTCCTACAACCATTAGTCCAATTCCCTCTCCCCCATTCTTCCTCATTCACAGGCTCAAACCCTCTCAAACAACTACAAATAGGCAATTCCAGACCATTACAGCTTCCACAAATTCACAACAAACAATTCCCTCAATACCAAGCTCAAGTTCTCGTCTCTATATCCAAGTAGACACAAAAAATCCCTTAAACAGATTCTCTCTCTCCCTCAAATTTTCATCCAAAGTCAGAAACAGAGTATCCATCTCCCTCTCGCTCGCTGCTGTACCAGCAGCCGCCGTCCATGGCCGCTGCAATTCGCAGCCGTCGCCGAGCAGCACTGCTCGCATAACAGGTAAGTCCCATCCCCTTTTCCCCATTCTAAACCTTTTATTAAATTCTCTAATTATTCAAATATCAAATATTAGTGGCCAGAAGTATCTTCCAGAATTAAGGTTGAAGAGATAAAACAAAATGGCAACTTCTAATAGCATTAAAGATCGAGGCTTTAACAAAATGTATCAACATACATGTTTCCAGATTTTCAAAAGAATTTGTTCCTGTGAACTACTGTGAATATATGGGACTATGTCATGGGATGAATGTACAGAGTTTCTGAAATAAAGGGGTATACCTTTGGAAAGAAGAAAACTTGCCAGCAAAATAGGAGGGTTTGAGAGCTCTCTCGGTTCTCCTCTGTTAAGAAATTGTGGCTGGCGATTAATACACGAAATTGTTTTGTTTAATGGAGTTTAGGAGGAGAAAAATACCTTTCGAGGAAGAGAAGAAAATAACGGCAGATTGGATGTCAAACTCAAGGTGTTTTGCGATTTCTTTTTTTTTCTCAGATTTCGGATGGAAGAATGTGTGAGGAAAAGAAGACTGCGTGCGTTACAATGAGGAAGAAAGATTTGATTCTTCAGTTGGAGATTTTGAAGAAAAGATGGGATATGGGGTAAACCGTGTGGGAGAAGTTAGGAGAATTATTTAACCAAATATTTGACGGCAGAAATAATTAACAAAATAGATAAAAGGGATAGGGCGAAATATTTGATTTTGAGTATTGATTAAATTGTGGTATTTTATTTTAGTACTTTGGTGTTATTCCAAATACTAACGAACGCTCAAATTTTTCCATCGACAAATCACACGTCATTCTCGTCGACTACTTACACCACACGATTAACCAACAACAATTCAAGTATTTAATATTTCCAGTCGCAACCAATCAAAACAAATACAGATTTTTTTTATTCACTGTCTATCATATCATCTGCTCGTTCTCAAACAACATCTTATCATGAAAAGGTAATAATAAAAGCGGGTATTACACAGATGCTCCTAAGGGCTTGGTGAATATGTTAGCTAACTGCAAGTGATTTCTGATGTGCATTGGTTTGATGACTCCTTCCAAGTACTTCTCTCGCACCGTGTGGCAATCAATCTCTATGTGTTTAGTGCGTTCATGGAAAACTGGATTTGAGCATATATATACTGTAGCTTGATTATCACAAAATAGGGGCACCGCCCTTCTTCTTTCGACCCCAAAATTATTCAGCTATGCAGTGGCCCACACTACCTCACAAGATGCTTGTGCCATAGCACGATATTCAGCTTCTGCTGATGATCTTGATATGGTATGTTGTTTCTTTGCCCTCCGGGAGATTAATGATGTTCCAAGAAATAAACAATAACCAGTCATTGATCTTCGAGTGTCTGGACATGCTGCCCAGTCAGCATCTGAGAAATTGCTAAGTATAGAATTAGCAGCACTTGAGTAGAATAAACTGTGCCCAGGTGTGTCCTTCAGATATCTTAGGACCTTTTCACCAGCCTCCCAATGTTTTTCACAAGGTTTTGACACAAATTGACTGAGTTTGTGAACCGCAAAAGTTATATCCGCCCTAGTTATACACAAGTATAGCAATCTTCCAATCAATCTTCTATACTTAGATGGATCCTCCATCAAGTTACCAGAATCTTGTTTGAGCTGTTTTAGAGGATCCATAGGAACATGAGAGGGCTTGCATCCCAATAGCCCTGCATCTCTGATCAGATCCATGGCATATTTTCTCTGAGAGATCATGATCCCTTTCTTGTTTCTTGCAATCTCCAAACCAAGAAAGTATTTTGGGACTCCAAGGTCTTTAACCTGAAGTGTAGAGTCAAAAATTCCTTGAATTTTTCTATCTGATCAGGGTTGTTTGTAGCTATCAAAATGTCATCTACATATACAACAATGCCAAAGAAACAGATGTTGTCATGTTTGAAGAAGAAGGAGTGGTCTGAGGCTGATTGTTGAAGACCAAAATTAGCTAAATCTTCAGAGAGTTTTAGGTACCATTGTCTTGGCGTTTTTCCTCATGCAAAACGCCCGGTCGGGCGTTTTTGTCGAGAGATCAGTTTTTGTCCAGAAAATTCGCTCGGGCGGGCGAAATGAACCTAGGGAAACGCCCGATCAGGCGTTTTGTCCGGGATGTGTCTTTTTTACCAAGAATTATTTTATTTTGCTCCTTTTTCACTTCTAGTATAAATAGACATGTTAGGGTTTTTTCTTGAGCAGCTTTTGAACATTTTGTAAACCTAACAAAGACTCCATTGTGAGCATTCCTCTTCATCTTTGAAGATTTATCAAAATCCCTTGTGGTTGTATTTTAATCTATTGTCGGGCTTAGATTGAATGTTAAGGTATGCAATTCTAGTTCTTGTGTTGCTAGTTTTGTGGAGCCATTAGATTCTTGCTTTGGTGAAAGTTGCCTTGGGTTGTCTTCATTGTTTTGTAGAAGGTCCATAGGTTCCAAGCATCTATCTAAATCATAACACCTTCACCTTCTCCCTTTTCCACCATTTTTATTGTTTCATTTCTTGTTGGGTTTGTTTGGGTTATTGAAATATTTACAAGAGCAAGTCCGGGGCAAACATATGTGTCTTGAATCCTTAAGATTCACATTATTTGGTATCAAGAGCCATTGGTTCTTGTTCTTGTAATTATTAGAAAATTATAAAAAAAAAAGATACTTCAAAATATATCCATGGGCTTTAGCTATAAATTGATATATGTGTTCTTGGGTATGTCAATGTGATTGTTCCAAAGTTGTAGACCAAAAGTACATCAATTGTTGGGTCTATTGTTGTTGGGTGAAATTGTGCACACAAAGTGTTTGTTGATTTGTCCCATTGGCCTAGCACCTTACTTTCACTTATCTTTTGGCTTCTAGAACTAGTAATTACTTGCCTAGTTGCATATCTTGTTTGTGAATTGTGCTACCCTTGTGGATTATCATCTTGAGAGCAAGTGAGGGAGAGTATCCTAGCCACCAAAATTTCTAAGCCCTCCGAGTGACATTGGGTGTGAGTTTTGGGGAAAAGGGGTACAAAATATGGGAAGTGAGCTCCTCACTAAATTCTCAATTCTCGGGTGTGTGTGTGTTATTTGTGTTACTAACAAAAGGGACTTGTCCCTAGTTTTGTACATTTTGTTTTATAGGTACATCAATATGGGTTCGTATGCCGAGTCCTCAATTGAGGAGATGTTGGCCACTTTGATAAATAAGGTGGACAAGATAGATACACGTGTGTCCACAATGCAAGCTAGTACCTATACCATGCTTAAAGATAGTGTCTCTATAAACAAGCAAGTTCATCCAAGAAACACTACTTCGAGTTGGAAAGGCTTTAACCCCCGACTTGGTGGTGGTGACACGAGCCAAAGGAGCATTTCCCTAAAGAAGGTGGACCTATCTCATTCTAGCTATCGAACGAAGGTTTCGTCATGGTTGTCATCCAATTTCGCTCCTTCAAAGAGCTTGATTCAAAGTGAACGTGACAATGTTAACCGCATTGTTAAAGAGCGTGTCAAATATAGGGTGAATTTTGTTGCCAACGAAGATGAAGAGCAATGTGATGATGAAAAAGAGTCCACAGCCATATATGAAGGAGACGCACGCCCAACTTTCAATGATGGCGTGTCTAGCATAGTGGAAGCCGAAGATGAATGTGAGCCGTTGAATGCCCTTCAAATCTTGAACACCAAACCAAAGCTACATGAGGTTGCTAATGGAAACAAGCGCTTGAGAGAGAACCGAGAGAGAGAAAAAAGGCTTGAGAGTGAAAGTGAGCCTAAAAAGCCAAGTGAGTGTGAAAAAAGACTTGAGCGTGAGATGAAAAAGTCAAGAGAGAGTGGAGGGGGTGAGAGAAAAGATAAACACCAAATGAGAGAAAAACCACAAGCACAAGTGAGTGAAGGGTGCTTGTTAGATTCTAAGGCCAACCTTGGGTGGGCACTAGATAATCCTTTACCCTTTGCCCTTGGTGAGGAATATAAGCTTTTACCCACTAACACTTCTTGTATGTCTTTTTGTGTTGATGAATTTGTAGGAAGCAAAAGTGAAGGCACGGGAGTGGAGCATCATGTTGCACTTGTCTTGGAGACTACGCTACCGGTGATGGATCAAGAAGAACAAGAGCAAGTCGAGGAACTCCTTGCCAAAGGTTCAAGTGCACTAGCCTTGTCTCCTTTTGATGCCCCTTTGAATGTGGTTGGATTAGAGAAGCTTATTTGTGTTGATCGATTTGTCATTATTGATGTGTGTGATATGTGGCATCAAGAGCTTAAGTTGTTAAATCATAAATCCATCTTTGCTTCGTATGTTGATCATTTCTTGATAAATCCAAGTATTAATAGACATGAGATTTTTCTCGTGGATTCTATATTGAATATTGGAATTACTTCCTTTCATACAAAGATAACTAAGCTTTCGTTTGTTGGTGATTTTGTGCTTCATGATTATGTGGATGGGAATAGTAGAACCAAGAGGAGTGAAATTATTGATGAATTTAGAACTTGGTGTTTGCTATATTCTCGTTGCGAAATGGTTAAACCCTTTAATGGGATTGGAATGTTTTATGGCCGTTTTGTGAAGGATTTTGCCACTCACATGTCACATGTGGTTTGTGTTGTGACTAATGGCATGACAATGTATTGTTCTCATATTTGTGCTCATGTTTTGAAATTGTTGGGGCAATTGAGTGAAATCATTTTTGATAAAAATATGTTTGTTGATTGATATATCTTCTTGCAAACTTGATGTGAATTGTGATGAACCTACTCTATGTGTTGCATATAAGTTTGCCAATTTGTGGAATAGCACTTACTTGGGCATGACTGAGGTGTTAATGGTTGTTAATGACCTTCCCTTGTATGATCTTGAGGTTAGAGTTGGAGGTTGTTGTGGTCTTCATCCCTTTTATCTCTTTTATCGTCCTATGATACTTGATATGTTCGTGTTTACTCTTGTAGGTACGCGCGGACTGGATTTGAGGACAAATCCTTCAAAAGAAGGAGGGGATGATGTGAATCCGGGTGTCCCAAAGAAGGATCGAAGAACCGGATTTGAGGACAAATCCTTTCACAAAGAAGGAGAGGATGATGTGAATCCGGGTATTCACAATCATAGGATACAATGACATCGAGGGCCATGGGTTGATTGGGGTCTGAGAAGAGGGTGGAGACATGACAAGGAGCCAAGCCAGATTCAGAGGTCTGATTCAAACTGGAATTTCACTATGAAGATAAAGTCCAAATCCTCTCCTAAGACTACCATTGTCTTCATTGTCGAAATAGCTTCGCGTGAGTATCTTGCACGCCTCAATCGGATCCAGGATGAGGAAGCTATGGTCGTTTTAAGAAAGCCGCACAATGCAGAACAAAACGTGCGGGCGGGCGTTTTTCCTCATGCAAAATGCCCGGTCGGGCGTTTTTGTCGAGAGATCAGTTGTCTTTTTTACCAAGAATTGTTTTATTTTGCTCCTTTTTCACTTCTAGTATAAATAGACATGTTAGGGTTTTTTCTTGAGCAGCTTTTGAACATTTTATAAACCTACCAAAGACTCCATTGTGAGCATTCCTCTTCATCTTTGAAGATTTATCAAAATCCCTTGTGGTTGCATTTTAATCTATTGTCGGGCTTAGATTGAATGTTAAGGTATGCAATTCTAGTTCTTGTGTTACTAGTTTTGTGGAGCCATTAGATTCTTGCTTTGGTGAAAGTTGCCTTGGGTTGTCTTCATTGTTTTGTAGAAGGTCCATAGGTTCCAAGCATCTATCTAAATCATAACACCTTCACCTTCTCCCTTTTCCACCATTTTTATTGTTTAATTTCTTGTTGGGTTTGTTTGGGTTATTGAAATATTTACAAGAGCAAGTCCGGGGCAAACATATGTGTCTTGAATCCATAAGATTCACATTACTATTTTAAACCATAAAGTGACTTCTTGAGCCTGCATACAAGCTTTACTGTAGGATTAGTGCCCTCCTCAACAAGAAGCCCAGTGGATAAATTCATATAAATTTCTTCCTCTAGATCACCATAGAGAAAGGCATTGTTAATGTCAAGATGTGAGAGAGACCAACCATTGATAGCAGCAAGAGCCAAAATAAACTTGACTGTTGTTAACTTAGCCACATGAGAGAAAGTATCAAGATAATCAATTCCCTCATGTTGTGTGTAGCCTTTAGCAACTAAACGTGCTTTGTATCTCTCCACAGATGCATCAGCTCTAAATTTTACTTTATAAACCCATTTGCAGTCAATAGGAATCTTTCCCGGGGGAAGAGCAGTGATTAACCAAGTGTTGGTCTTTATCAAAGCTGCTAGTTCTTCAGCCATAGCTTGCTGCTGGTGATAGCTTGAGAGTAGGATGATGGCTCGAAAATAGCAGTCATCAGAATGATAAATTTAAGATGAGGTAGTGATAATTTTGATAATGAAAAGTATGATGAGATGGGATATGAGGAAGAAGAAGAAACTGAGTTACAAATGTAATCAGTTAAGTGAGCTGGTGGTTGGGTGATTCTGCCAATTTTGGTGAGATGATTATTTTGGGCAACCGGAAGAAAGTAGTTGTCCCAAACCGGAAGAAAGTAGTTGTGACATATCTAATCAACTCATCATCATCATATGTAATTGTATTTCATTTTCATGGCTTATTGTTTGTACTAATAAATGGTACTCCATCCGTCAGTCGATGACACATTTCTTGGCATGGAATTTTAGGAGTTATTAGTTATTGTATTTAATTGGAGAGAGAAAGTTTCCAAAAATGAAATGTAATATCTTAGTTGGGACGAACTAAAAAGAAAAATGTGTCATCTTATATCGGACGGATGGAGTACTATTCCTTAGACCATTCTAAAAAGTTAAATAGGTATTTAAAAACTATAATCATCCATTAAGGACTCAAGTGAACGCAAATTTCTATAATTAAATCTTATTATAGCTTCACGATCGTGCATGATCAACTCACAACAACACTCTCGGTAATTTCAAAATGTCATGTGCGGACGAACTATCTTCGTCGGATTTATCTTACCGGCGCTGCATTGATCTATATCGAAAGAAGAAGAATTTGATTGTTAAAATTATTCAAATATAGAAAGAAGCTGGAGAAAAAATTGCAAAGAATTGGAATTACATAGCAAAAATGAAATAAATAACGGATATTTATATATATGAATGAATAAAAAATAAAGAGAAAACATGTAGGCTATGTAGTCGTTTAACGAAAGCATGTGCATTGGACAAGTTTTTCGATTTTGCTAATAATTTTTGGACGGACTAAAAAAATAATATTAGTACTCCACATGTTAAGAAAAATCATGTGATGAGTGATGATTACATAGTCCGTGCTTGATTTTTATATATTTCTTTCTTTTTAGACAAGTGACCATTTATAGTTTCGGAAGTACTAAATTGTTGTATTGACTATTGAGAGTCTATTTGTATATGGAAATGAAGTTGAATTGGGTTAAAATTCTATGAAATTGAATTGAATTGAATTGAATTGAATTGAATTGAATTAATTTTAAATTACTACAGTTCGGTAAATTGAGTGATTAACATGAAATTATGAAACTGATAAATTTAACATTGTTATTCAATTCTAAATCTAAATCCAAATATTAAATTTGAAATTGAAAAATCAAATTTTAATTTCAATTCCAGTTCTAATTCTAATTCTAAGCCCAACTTCTTTAACCGGTCAACTTATGTCGTGATCGATGCAGCTTGTACTTATTGGGCTGATGCCTAATTTTTAAACCGATATATGCTCATAGTGGGCTTAGAAGCCCGGAGATAAAATTAACGACTCCAATCTGCTGGAGTCTATTATTGCAAGAGCATATTAATATTTAAATCCAAATTTAATTCTACGAATAAATCAATAAATTGAGAGTACAAGCACGTCAATACAATGAAAATAAAATATATAACATCAGTGAGTGCTTTCATGTGATTAAAACTTACCATTACAATATCTCTTCAACAAAATAGAATAAAAGTGAGAATAGAAATCTGTACTAATCTAAAGTGCCAGTTTGTTGAAAAGACGTTTTTGCCTTTTTTGACGGGAAACTTCAAAGCATCTGTGGTTACCCTTTTGGTCATTTAAAAAAATGGCAACATTGGAAGAAAATTGGTCCAATAAAATGATAGCTTCCCAAGTAAGCTTTGGAACAATTAAAAAGCAACATTGAATCTGCAAAATGAAACGTGAAGAGAGAAGGGTGAGAAGAAGAAAGAGGAAGGAGAAAGAGTGCATCGAGGACTTAGGGGGGGGGGGCATAGCTACTGGCCGACGGGTGGCTGGGCTCTCGATCGGAACCGGAGCTCGGAGGGGGGATCGATGCTCTTTTTCCCTCTGCTGAGGCTGGACGACGGCGACACCAAGGCCGGCGCGCCGGGTCGCCGTGGAGTGACGAGAGGAGACGACGGACAGTGGGCGCATGGCACTGATGATCGACGGATGTATTTCTACCGTCGTGAGAGCGAGCCGACGGACGGTGGCTTCCGCCAAGGCGTCGGTGCCGCCAAGAGCGATGGTCGACTGGCGGCGAAGGGGGGGATTCCGGTTTCACGTCAAGCTAAGGTTCCTACCTAAGCTGGAAAATTTGAAAGCGAGGTGAGAGAGGAGAGGCGGAGTCCGGCACGGTGGTGGTCGACGATGGTGACGGGAAATGGTGGTGGCGATGGAGCTAGGGTTTCGCCGATCCTCAATTTTGGGGGAGGAATGGATTGTGGAGAAGAGAAGAGAGAGAGGCAGTCGACGGATGGGAGTATATTTTTAAAATTGGGCTGCTTTTTTTTCTCTGTGTTAAATTGAATTGGGCAAAAAAAAATGATGAACTTAGGCATGGTTTTAATTTCGTTCGGGCCATCAAATTAATTCTTCATGTATTGTTATTTTGCCTTTTATTTGAGTTAAAATTGGAACTAAAGAGTTTAATTTGCCTTCTATTTGGATTAAAATTAAAATTTTATTCATCATTGTAATAATTTCTTCTCTGAATTAATCTATAAACTAAATGGCAACACAAATATATAATTTAATTTTCATGCTATATTTATTTAATTAAAATATTTAATATTTCATCCTCATAAAAATAAAGACATTTTTTATATTCGATTAAATTGAATGACCGAAAGTTTTAATTATTCTTGAGTTTAACTGAATATTAAAAAAATACTACTATTTTTATACGAAGTTGTAGTATGTCATTGAAGTGTGATTGCTCTATATATATTATATATTTTAGTGTGTTTTAGTTAATATTTATTTTAAAATTTATAGTTAATTAATTAAAATATTTTTTGAATTATCTAATATGAGTATACTGTTATTGTACGTTTCTTATTCCAATTTCTACTCTTTGATCTTTACTCACACATATTTTCTTTATTTGTATATTTATTCTAATTAACTTATATTCTTTGATCCTTAGTTACACATATTCTTTTTGTCATTAATTTTATTATTTTTACTCCACTTGGATCATAAATTAAAATTGTATATAAATAATACATTCATTAAGGAGTAGTAAATTCTTCATTTAGAGTGAGAGAAGATAAGTCCATTTTTTAAAATCTTCACATTGCTTTGAGTTCTTCTTTTCTATATTTTTATTATATTTTGTATTCGTTATTTGAAACTCTTATGTCCCGTGCATAGTACGGAGGTTAATACTAGTATGTAATAAAATAAGAGTTTTTATGTGATTAAAACTTACCATTACAATATCTCTTAAACAAATAGAATAAAAGTGAGAATAGAAGTATGTAATAAAATAAGAGTGAAAATAAAGTAAGAAATAGAAAGAGGACATAAACTATTATTTCTGTCCATAAAAAATATATTAGTTTTACTATTTGGGCTGTCCATTAAAATTAGACTAATTTCTAAATATGAAAAGTTTTAAATATTTAAATACTACTATAATGCGGATCTCACAATCCACTAACACTACTTTCTCTTACTTTTTTTTTTATCATAAATAGGAGAGATAAGTGAATTTTTTTTTTCTGATAAGTGCAATCAATGCATTAAAATGCTCAAACCCCCGACAACTGGTGAGTAGAGAGTCTCAAAGCAAATAAAAGAAACAAAACAACAAACCAACAAAAAAACTTATTTTCAACTCCCTCTCTCTTCGTGGACGCCGATTTCCTTCTTCCTCTCTCTGTGAGATTTCCGTCTCTTCATTATTTTTCCTATATATTTTGATAAGATCAGCCCACCCTGATATCAGAATATTGTTTGGGTACCAGTTAGAAGATTCGCTGTCGAGTATTGAAGATCATCACGCGAAGAAGTAGCAAGCCACTTGTCTGCGATTCTTTGGAGAATCAAGAGGGTAATTTATTCTCTTTGTAGAAAATCATGTTTTAGATTTCAATTAATCAAAAACATAATTTAATTCAAGTTATATGCATGATACATGTTTATAATTACACGAATAGAATTTGTCTAAATAATCTACTAACTCCATCAGTACCCTCTTTCAGTTTCTAAAAATGTAGGAAAGTTATCTATTTTTGGATTAATTGCATATAAAATCATATTGTTTGATTAAATATTGGTTTGTCCCTCCTCTTTCCAAATTTGAATGATAAATCACAAAGTCTTAAAATTTCTTAATCGTCATGTTTCAACAAATTTGTTTTATATCATTTTATTTTTAAATTTTTTAGATTCTTAATAATTCATATTGTCACGTAACATCACTGTTCATCGACATCAACAATTTTTATATGCGTACACATTACTTAAAATTCATTTTAGACAATAGAGAATTTGTTAAACTGATAATTTTTTATTCAAATTTTAAAATTACGAAACAAACCAAAATTTGACTTATACTTCTGGATATTGCATGCACTTAATCCTTTGCTTTTTAGATGAAACCATAATGGAGAATGCAAGCACTATTGGCATAAGTCATTTAAAATGTGTCAAGTAACCATAGAACAATAATTGTTCTCTTGTGATATGTTTCGTTATACATATACATATTGTATGAACCCCAACTTACTCTATGAATTAATGTTGACGTACCACCAACATATATACTAAAATACCAACAACAATAACTATTCTCTTGTGATATGTTTCGTTATACATATACATATTGTATGATCCCCAATTTACTCTAATAAATTGACGTTGACCTACACCCAACATATATGCTACAATTCCAAGTTTTTATATCACTCTACACATTGATAATGCATGCGCCATTTCCTCGATAATTTCACGCAGAATATAAAATTATTAACCACTATAATAATAATAATAATAATAATAATAATAATAATAATGATAATGGAGGAAACAAACAAATGATCTATGGTTTGTTGTCGGATGTCTTTTCAATATCTCGTCCTCTAGGGGAAGGCATTAACTACAAACGGTGCGACAACAGAGGAGACGAAGGGATTCACAACAAAAATTAAAATCCGAATGAGAATAGTTTGTGGGTTTTAGGGTGTCCACTATAGGAGGACAGCCGCCTCCCACCGCCGCCCCCCTTCTCGCACAGCCGTTTCATAGCCGCTCCGCTTGCGTCCGCCCCGTTTCCACGCAATAGGGCGCCGTGGCCCTCGCCCCACCCCTTCTTCCTCAGCCGCGTCCTCGCCCCCTTCTCGCCGAACGCCCTTCCACCCCCGATTTTTTTGTCCACTTCAGGGCGGACGCCCCGCCCCGCCCACTATAGACAGGCGCGGCGTAGCCGCTTCCGGAGCGGCCAGCGCGCCGCCCCTATAGTGGACACTTTATACTTAATAGTTGTGAATCCAGTAGCTAATAAAGGAGTACAACTCTTCCCCCAAACTTTAGTATTATACTCCCTCCATCCCCAAAGGATATGTGATGTTAGCTTTTAAAGTTCATTGCGCACACACTGGATTAATTAGATCAAATAAGAAGCAAGCAAACAGGTCCAAAGGATTTACTAAACCACCTGGTCCAAAGGATTTACTAAACCTATTCGGGTGTCGTTGGGTGCACTATCGAAACTACAGCTCATCAAAACCTTAACCCACTACACTATTGGCTAGTATAGGGAAGTAAAGGATCGATCCCACGAGTACGGACGTGCTACGAAACTGCATTTGAGATGTTTTGGGAAGGGTCGGCTGCTGTCACGCAACATGTGGGTTAAGTATTTAAACTACTGGACTTGGGAAATTAAAACTAGACTACTCTATCTACTGGGTCTAGGAAACAAGAACGTACGACACATGCATGACCCAGAACACTAAAATAACTTAAGAAACGAAATCGGACTGCTTGAAGTAACTAGAGCTTGAGAACTAAACTAACGTAACTAGAGCTGGAGAACTAGACTAACTTTCCTAAAATGGCCAAACAAACTAGCAACAAAAAGTGGGGATCAATTTCCCTAACTGACCAGGTTCTGGAAAAGCTGCAGAAAGTACAAAAGACAAGCATAAAGCACAAACAAATGCAGATCTGATCCTAACCACTAACAAACTTCGCCTTCTTCAAGAATCCAATGGGAATACAGAATAAAACAGAGCATCAAATACCATGAAAACAGAGCAAGTTCTGTATCTAAGTTTAAACAAGAAATTAAAGCCTAAACTAACAGATCTAAACTATTGGACCAAGCAGATACGAGAATGAACAGTAAACAACCATAATCATGCATAATTTAAACAACAAACTCCAGATCCACCAATCTCAAATTCAGATCCACCACGATTCAACAAGATCCCAATCAAACTAGTGTTTAAACAAGATCCCAATCTTCACAGTAGGATCTTTTAAAGTCTGATCTTTACTCTATTTCTGCTCCTATCGTCAACTTCCTGATTCTCCTAGGTCCGATCGACGACTTCTGGTGTGTCACTTCAAAATCATCTCTTTTGTATCTGTCAGGTCAATTAGCACAAACTCCTGGGTCCGACAGATTTCTTATGCACCTGAACTTAGAAACATACATTAGTGCTCCGAAAACAAAGAATTCTAACTGACAGGAAAAAGACAGGAAAAAGAAATAAGACAAGTTTCAATGCATGGTTACCCTTTTAACCGACTCTAAAGAAAAAGAACAAAAACCAAACTGAGATTCAAACACATATGGACACACAAAACACTACTCTAACACACAGAAAGACACAAAGAAAAAACACATCAAAACATAAGTGCATAAACTGGTTTGATTTTCTAGCAGCCGTCCCCACAAGCTTAAGGTTAATCCAATCGTCTACAGTCTCAGATTCCTCTCCCTCCCTTCTTCTATCTGGTCAGCTTGTCAGTTCGTCAAGATAGCCCTTATTCTTACCATCTGTTGGATTCACTCGATCACTCATTCCTCACCAGGAATGTTAGGATCATTCTCTCATCATTTTGCCATCCCACTGATGCCTTGAGGTCGACGGACACAGAATAGTTCCTTAAGGTCTTTTCATTAGGTTGTAATGAGGCTACTGGATTACAGGGTATATAGGCGAGAGTCCTAGGGGTCCGAAGTTCAAGAAGTCTAAGTAAAAACATACTGCAGACATGTGAACTTAGGGACAAAATTTGGAGACAACCTCCCTATGTACAATTCTAATTTCCTAAAATTTGGAGATGTTCCCTAGCCATTTTGGCCTTATTCCCTATTCTTTTCTACCGGGGCAGATCAAATTTTTTTTTCTGCCCTTTTTCTTTTCCTATTTTTCCTGGGCCAGGTTACACAATTTTCCTGCCCTTAGCTTTTCCTTCTTCTAATTTTTTTTTTCTAAATTTTTTTCCCAGGTCAAGTTACAACTTTTCCTGCCCGTTTCCTTTTCTGATTTTTTTCCCGGGTGACAGCTTTTCCTGCCCATTCTTTTCCTAATTTTTTTTTCATTTTCTCCCATGTTCTATCACCCTATTTCCTACCCCGATTGGTGAGCTGCTCCATTCCTGTCCCCTTGTTCACATGGCATGAAGGCCAATAGTTTCAAAAAGATGGGGAAGATTCAATGTAGGCTCAAAGTGTTCACTAATGGGTGCCTTTCCAATGAGGCAGGTTCAGCAGGTTCGAAAGAATTGAGCTCAAGTGGCTCCCTATTGCCTTTAGTCCTCACTACCTATGTCATTTGTCTCTTAGCATCAATGACAACCTCTCTATTTTTTTCGTTATTTAGTAGAAAGTGTTCTACTCTAGGCTTTTAACTCACTTTTAGAGGGCTTCATAGTTGGCTTAAATTAAGGCTTTTTCAATTGCCCTAACTGACCAGGTTCTGGAAAAGCTGCAGAAAGTACAAAAGACAAGCAGAAAGCACAAACAAATGCAGATCTGATCCTAACCACTAACAAACTTCGTCTTCTTCAGGAATCCAACGGGAATATAAAATAAAGCAGAGCATCAAACACCATGAAAACAGAGCAAGTTCCAGATCTAAGTTTAAACAAGAAATTAAAGCCTAAACTAACAGATCTAAACTATTGGACCAAGCAGATACGAGAATGAACAGTAAACAGCCATAATCATGCAGAATTTAAACAGCAAACTCCAGATCCACCAATTTAAGATTCAGATCCACCACGATTCAACAAGATCCCAACGTCTACACAACCAGATCCACCAAATCCAACGTCAATCCAACAAATTCCAACTCCAAACAACCAACAATCACTCAATACGAACAGAATAACAAAATGTAAACATCAACTCAGCAAGATCCAAATAAAAACCAACAGAAACTTCCATAATATTCATAACTAAGTTCAAATCCACCAGATCAAAGTCAGAATCAGAAACTACTAAGCTAAAAACCAGCAAATACTTGAAACTAAGAAGTAATCTAAAGCAGAAAATGAAATATTGTTTCTTCGCCCACGTAGGACGGTGTTACACAGCAGAATCTAGACGAAAAACCACCACGGCAGCCGAAAATCACCCCATGTCCAAGTGTGCAGTAAATTGAAGTGTGGAGCTAAGAAAGTGAGCTGAAAGGTGTTGGAGCGAATGTGTGTGTCAAGATGCTCTCTTTTGCAATGTTGAACTCTTTAAATAGGTGAGGCTCTGATCCCTAGAGCATCTTCTTGGTGAATTGATGCTTGTGCCCCTTGAGTAGGATCTTTTAAAGTTTGATCCTTACTCTATTTCCGCTCCTGTCGTCAACTTCCTGATTCTCCTAGGTCCGAGCGACAATTTCTGGTGTTTCACTTCAAAATCATCTCTTTTGCATCTGCCAGGTCAATTAGCACAAACTTCTGGGTCTGGAAAATTTCTTACGCACCTGAACGTAGAAACATACATTAGTGCTCCGAAAACACAGAATTCTAATCCAAAATCAATGCATGAAACGAGCCTTATCATTATGCACTTTAAGGTCGACACAGGTTTTAATGCAAAATTGATGAAATAAGAGAGAGGTAGAGAGAAAAATAATTAAAGTATTGTTAGTGGGAAATGGATCTCACCTCCTTAGAGAGAAAAGAGTTTCCAAAATTAGAAAGTGCATATTCTTGTGGAACAGACTAAAAAGAAAAGAGTGCATATTCTTATGGGACGGAGGGAGTGTATTAATACCAAATTAGTAATGGTAGTCCAGTGCGATCGTTAAACTAGATTTTCAAAAGGCATACGATACAATTCGCTAGGAATTTCTTGAGGATACGCTAGTAGGCATGGGCGTTGGAAGGAAATGGATTAACTGGATCATGGAGTGTGTCCGGATAGCCTCTATGTCTATCTTGTTTTCTTTCGAAGTGGTGTCTTGCTCCTTTTTCCTTGGGCCAAAAATTGGCTCTAATTGCCACAAGGAAATAATTCAAATCTTCATTTAATTATGGTGAGGAAACAAAATGTGGCATGATTTTAATTGGATTTAAAATAAAAGAAGGGAATCAACCAGACACTAATTTATTCAAAGAAAATAATTCATCCTCCTAATTAAAATAGGGGATTTTCGACACTCACAAAAATAATAGGCTAGAGTTCGAATTTCATGTAGCACAATTTAGGGATAATTTGATTTGGATTTAATTTGGATAAAAATCCCAAAACAATTAATTAAATCCAAGAAGAAAATATTAATTCCAATAATTGAAGGGGGCCAAAAGTTCTCAATTATTTTGGCTAGAACAAAAATGCATGATTCACTTAATTAATCCCCCACATTGGATAATATAAATATACAACACTTCATTCCACATTACTCATGACAATTGTTCCACATAGTTAATTCAATCACGTAGCAACAATTAAATTTCATAAATGAAATTTCCAATCGACATATAAAAAAAGTCACAAAAATTTTGGGATGTTACATCCTTCCCCTCTTAACAGAAATTTCGTCCCGAAATTTGATCGTCTCACGTAAACAACTCGGGGTACTTTTCTTTCATTCTATCTTCTAATTCCCACGTGGCTTCCTCGGGACCACGGTGTTTCCACAACACTTTCACGGATGCTATCGACTTGTTTCGCAACTCTTGCACCTTCCGATCTAGGATTGCCTCTGGCCTTTCCTCGTAGCTCATGTCGGGGGTTAGGATCACTTCCTCTTGATGAATCACATGCTTGGGGTCAAACACGTACTTGCACAACTGCGACACATGGAACACGTTGTGCACATTCCCAAAACTGGGAGGTAACGCCAAACGATAAGCTACAGAACATACTTCATCGATAATCTCGTACGGCCCTACAAAACGTGGTTTCAGCTTGCCTTTCACTCCAAACTTCACAACTCCTTTCGTCGGGGATACTTTCAGGAATACTTTTTCACCAACATCGAATTTGATCTCCGTTCGGCGCACGTCAGCATACGACTTCTGCCTATCTTGAGCTTCTTTGATCCTTGTACGGATTTGATGCATAATTTCGGTCATTTCCTTTATAGCGTCGGGTCCTAACATCTTCCTCTCGCCAACTTCATCCCAAAAGAGCGGGGACTGACAGTTTCTGCCATACAATGCTTCATACGGAGCCATATCGATCGTCGCTTGATAGCTATTATTGTAGGCGAATTCAACCAACGGTAGAGCAGTTTCCCAACTTTCCCATCGATATAGGACAACGACTCGCAGCATATCCTCAAGCGTTTGGATCGTCCTCTCTGACTGACCATCCAATTACGGGTGATAAGCAGTGCTGAAGTTCAATTGTGTGCCCAATTCCCGTTGCAAACTCATCCAAAACTTTGATGTGAACTTCGTATCGCGGTCGGACACAATGGTCTTTGACACCCCATGTAAACGTACAATCTCACTCACGTAAAGTTTGGCTAACTTGTCCGCGCCATAAGTGATTCGAATTGGTAAAAAGTGCGCGCTTTTAGTTAGTATATCGATGATCACCCAAATTGCAGTGTTTCCCTTCTGTGACTTTGGCAAACCCATCATGAAATCCATAGTTAGATGCTCCCACTTCCATTCGGGAATTTCAAGTGGTTGCAATTTCCCATATGGCCGTTGGTGTAAGACCTTCACTTGTTGGCATGCTAGACATCGCTCCACATACGACGCCACGTCTCCTTTCATTCCATTCCACCAAAAACGTCGCTTCAAATCTCGATACATCTTCGTGCTTCCGGGGTGAGCAGTGTAAGGCGTGTCATGCGCTTCACTCAAAATCTCATCTTTTAGCGCCTCATCGCTCGGCACACACAATCGTCCATCGTATGTCAAAGCATTATCCGCCTCCTCACGGTAATGATCAAGCTTCTCGGCTCTCACGTTCACACGTAACTCTTCCAACTTCTCATCACGTTGTTGGGCTTCTATGAGCTTGGTTCTCAAATCTGGCTCAATCACTAGCGTCGCGATTCTTCCTCCTACTGTCTCGGGCGCTTTTACTATTTCCAATCCCATTATGTCGAATTCGCGAATCAACGCTTCCTCTTGCGTTAGGAAATAAGCCAATTGCGGTTGGTTCTTCCTACTCAAAGCATCGGCTACTACGTTCGCCTTGCCCGGATGATAGTGAATACCACAGTCATAATCTTTCACGATCTCTAACCAACTTCGTTGTCGCATGTTTAGCTCCTTCTGCTCAAAGAAATACTTGAGACTCTTGTGATCCGTATATATTTCGCACCTCACTCCGTAGAGATGATGTCTCCAAATTTTCAGTGCATGCACTACTGCTGCTAGCTCCAAGTCGTGCGTCGGAAATTCAATTCATTCGGTCTCAACTGTCGGGAAGCGTATGCTATCACTTTCCCATCTTGCAACAACACGCATCCCAGTCCTACTTTCGATGCATCAGTATAGATGGCGAAGTTCTTGTCGGCTGTCGGTACTGCTAGAACAGGTGTTGTAGTCAACTTCTCTTTCAACAGTTGGACACTCGCCTCACACTCCGGCGTCCAAACCACTTTGATTCCTTTCTTCAAAAGTTGTGTCATTGGTCTCGTGATTTTAGAGAATCCCTCGATGAAGAGTCGGTAGTATCCCGCCAATCCCAAGAAACTGTGGATTTCACTCGGCGTTTTCGGTGATTTACAATTTTGCACAGCCTCGACCTTTGCGGGGTCTACTTGAATCCCATTTGCCGTCACGATCGAGTCAACCAAAATTCACACTTACTAAACTTGGCAAAGCTTCTCCCTTCGTAACGTTTCCAACACAGTTTGCAGATGCCGTCCATGTTCCTCCTCGTTCTTCGAGTATACTAAAACATCGTCGATGAAGACTAACACGAACTTGTCGAGATACTCGTGGAAAACTCGGTTCATCAAGTCCATGAAGACGGCCGGGGCGTTGGTCAGCCCAAATGGCATCACGACGAATTCATAATGGCCATAACGAGTGCGAAAGGCAGTCTTAGGCACATCCTCTCGTCGGACCTTTAGTTGATGATATCCCGACCTCAAGTCCATTTTCTAAAATACGCCCGCTCCTCGAAGTTGGTCAAACAAATCATCAATCCTTGGCAGTGGGTATTTATTCTTCAAGGTCATCTTGTTGAGCTCACGATAGTCAATGCACATCATCATCGTTCCGTCCTTTTTCTTCACAAACAACACAGGCGCTCCCCACGGTGATACACTAGGCCGAATAAATCCCAAGTCTAGCAGTTCTTGCAACTGAATCTTCAATTCAGCCAACTCTTTAGGGGTCATTCGGTACGGTGCTTTCGATACTAGCGCAGATCCGGGTTATAAGTCGATGGTAAACTCTACTTGTCTGTCGGGTGGCGGTCCAGGTAAGGTTTCAGGGAACACATTGGGAAAGTCTCGTACTACTGCTACGTCTTCCACTTTCAAGTCCTTCTTCTCCTCTCCATTCAAGTACACAAGATACGCCAGACGCCCTTTTCTGATCATGGTGGTTGCTTGCAAAGCAGAGATTATGGAGGTTCGTCGCCAGGGTCTCGAAAAGAAATTTGCCTCTCCTTGCAAATATTGCATCAAAAACTCGGAATATGTATCAAGAACTCAAAGTTTAATCAAACAGTCTTAACTTGGATATGAACCGATTTCGAATTGTAACAATTGGTTTTGATCATCCCCACGGAGCTTGAAAGTACATAAGATAGGTCATGAATATGGGATGAAATCGAATTAAAGTCAATTCTCATAGTAGGCTACCAAACAAGATAATTCAATTGTTCGACCAAATTTGAAAGGTCCACTTATCAATGGATAATGACTTATAGGGTTGAGAAAAAAAAATGATCAGTTGTATGAGGATTGAGAAATGTAGGCAGATGTCACAAAGCGGTACTGATCATGGTTCAACGAAAATCATAATGTGGAATAATATAATCACATCAATGGGTTTATATGTTTGTGAAAGGCAACCAAAGTCAAAGGGGCTTTTGAAAAAAAACTAGTGGATTAAGTTTGTTAAGGAAAGGTACAAAATGTAGGCCTTAACTTTGTTTTGTAAAAGAATGGTTCTATTATGGAAAGAATACATATAGTGGAACTGAACCAAAAGAATTTCACTCTATGAGAAAGAACTTGACACAGACATGGTTACAAAATGAAAAGCTGAACAAAAGTTCAAAGAAGAATATCTCATAGAAAACATGTCTGTGAAACGTGACTATATTTAAGGACATGACTGCAAGCAGCCTTAGGAATGCAGTTCAATAGCAAAGACTCACAAAGTCAAAATATTGTTCGTATAAATAATAAGTCAAAGAAGACTACAATCAATCTAATTGTCCAAAGTTATGAAGGCAACACCACTTTCCAAGAATTGAAAGTGAGTTATGACTCAATGGAGGAAAAGAAATAATATGTATCACTTGCAAGGGGTGAATGAAACAATTGTTAAATAGACAAGGGCTCACGGTTATTTGAAAGGTCCTGAAAAATAACTTCTTAGAATCCAAGTAAGAATGTTGATTAAATTAGTTTGTTATAGCTATTAAAGTCGCACCACCTCGTTCATCTTTCGCAAGCCGAGACTAGTAACATCGCTCTAAGAACTGTGGATTCCACGCTGGGATTCTTTGTGTCAATGCCACTAATAATGATAGTCGGAGTCCATATCTTCATAAAGTTCTCTGCATGGCATAATGATTATCCTCGTAGGATATTGTTGTCATCCTCGTGCTCCTTAGCAGGGTATGAAGATCATCTCCATTGTGTTACCACTTACGCAAGATTACACTATACTAATTTAAATCGCGAGTATGACCGCTCGTCGTTGCATGAAAATATCACTTAGCTTCAGCTCTTCTTGTCTCGCACCTTGACTTAAGGGTTTGCCTCAACTTTCATGTTCTCGTACGATTCATTGCTCAGAGAAGCAATAGTTAAGTTTTCAACTTGGAACTATGATTCGCGCGGTCAACTAGGCTTATATTTTAGGTACTCTAAGTTCACAACACAATTACCACAATTTACGTCATTCAGACCTCAAGATATACACACAACATTTTCACATCCCATAGCAAAACACTTTCGAACTTCACAATTATATTCACAACTTTTGAAACAAAATTTCTTTACACTTTCACACTTTCCGAAAAAAAAGTTTCGACTCAAACTAAAACGTACTTTCGCATCAACTTTCATCACTCGTATAAAACACTCCATAGAATAACGCATCATACTTCGCACCTCATAACATACATAACATCACACTTCCATGGCTCAATTTTCCAAACGAAAAGGTAATTAAATTTTTTTGAACAATTCATAAACACAATATTTTCCATTGATCAATTAATTTTCTCCAAAAGAAAGAACTAACATGTTTTCATTTGAAGTTCAACGATATTGCAAAACATAAACATTTTTCCTCAATCAAACTCCACTAGAACAACTAGTCATTAATATTACAAAACATCAACCACAAAATCCTTTTTCTTTTTTTTTCTACATATCAAACCATGCAAATCTTTCAAAACTCATAACACATTTGTATTCCAAACAAAACACTCATGCACTTCACATATATGTTTGAAACAACATTTTTAAATTACTTTTTTTTTTCAAAAAAACAAAAAATTCAACATACTCAAAACAACTCATCAACCTTCATCCTACATGTAAAACACTCCATCATCCTATGTTCACATGCTCACGTTGTAGTACTTTCACACATATAACACATACTTAGTCATCATACTAATATTGCTCATGCTCCATATAATCACACTATAACAAATACATAATCAACATACAACACGTGCTTAGATCATCTTGTCAATCATTCTCATACTTCACATAATCATACTATCACAACATCGTATTCACATATATAACACGTGCCTAAATTATCATGTCAATCATACTCATATTCCACATAATCATATCATCACAATTCATCTTCACGTATAACATTCATTCGCATGCATACACTTGCCAAAACATCATCATCATATCATCGTCAATTTTATGCATCGATCTCACATGTTTGCAACAACTTAAAACATACCTCACTTTCTTTGGTTGAGCGTGATGCTTTGGATGTTGAGCCTTCGTGACCCTTCTAGTTTAAGGTTTACTATTCTAGACTTAAGAAGTAAGAAGACTCTCTGACCAGAGCGAAAGAACGAAGCTCTGATACCACTCTGTCATTTCCGCCCATACTAGGGGTACGATAAACCAGGAGATCGTGACCACGGAATAACAATAAAGACAACATTTAAGGATGACAGATTATATGAAAGACTTCATTAGCTTAAAAGAATAATATTTTAGTTTAAAGAAACTTAATGTCATAAATTCATTATTAATTAGCAAAGGCTTATAGTAAACGAATTTTGCAAAGGAAGCGGCGGGGAAAAATAAATATCAAAATCCAATTAATTTCTGAAAGAACAAAGGTTTTAGTTTACGAAAAACTGTTTTAGAGTAACGAAGTAAACAGCGGATTAATGTCTAAAAGTATTTGACATGCCAAAAGTAGTACGAAGTAAAATAAAGTCTTGAGGCATAGTTCAAAAATATAGCAGCGGAAATAAGGTTGTAAAGAGAGTCAAGGATGACGCCTATGTATAAAGACACAACGCATCCCAATTCCCTAGGCCGACTCAACATCCATCGCAACATCTCGCTCAATCTGCACATAGGGAAAAATATATGCAGGGCTGAGTACCTGTTGTACTCAATGGGCTCATGCCGAAAACATTTTATACAGTTATGTCATCCATACCAGTGATCTCGAGTTTTACATGTAGTTAAGAAATATCATCGAGAACACAAAAACATTTCATAGACTGTCCAGTCAAATAATCTCCCCACTTTCTCAACAATCCATCAATCACAATCATCATTCCATGTGCGACGAAAGTGTGGCCACACTATTCGCCCACGAGACCGGACGACTAGCAAGGACGACTCACGATCCCACCAGTGTATACAGCGTGATAGGGTTTGCGGCCCTACTCAGACCCGAATTCGTTTCACAACACAGCCATATAGCCTAACGGAGCAAGCTCGGACGAACTAGGCATCAGACAACAGTCTTATAAACAAAACATCATGGCACACAATAACCCTTGCCAACATCACAACACAATCTCAATCAAGACCCTTATAACACCACATCATATTTTCGGAAAATAATAGATTTGTAAAAGAAAGCCCACCTCGTTTGCTTAAACAATTCAATATCCAACTTAAGGCAACCCTCGTTCCTCGTGCTCACGTACACACAATAACCCTTGCCAACATCACAACACAAATCAGTCTTCCATCAATTCACATTATCATGCATGTCCTATCGTTCCTTTCATCGTTCTCTTAAATTACCCATCCCAACCATTCGTCAATATAAGGAAAACAAGCCATAATATTTCTCAACGTGTCACACATAATCACGTCGTAAGATACATTCCTTAATCATACATGCATCATATAATTCACCCAAACTTGGCAACAAGTGATATTTCAACATAATAACAAATCTGGCAGAACGGTGCAGTTGGTTTGTATAAATCACCAAAAATCCATCCAACCTCATATGAAGCTAAACTTTGGTCACAACATAGTAGACACATTCAAGTTCATCCCGTTAAAATTTCACACCAAAATCATGTCATTTGGCCAGTCAAAACAAAAGTGCAACTCTCTGGTCGGAAAACAAAAACTCTGGCAGTACAGCGCAGTTCAATTGAAAAATTTGTCAAATTTCATCCGATGTCCAATGAGGCTAAAATTTTCACACAACACAGAAGACACTTCAAATTTCATTCAGTTTAAAATTCACATCAAAAAGAGGTTATTTGGTCCGTCAAATAGAAAACGAAACTGTCTGGGCGAGAATACAAGTTTCTGGCAGAATTGCGCAGTCAACTTCAAAACTTTATTAAACATTCACCTTTCGTAAAAAGGGGCTGAAATTTACACACAACACAGAAAACACCTTGAAGTTTACTCTGTTAAAAATTCGCACCAAAATAAGATCGTTTGGTCAGTCAAACATACGTCGGAATCTACTGTCCGAACACCACAGTTTTCAGGTTTCACACTTTCGAAATTAGGGTTTCTTCCTCATTCATCCAAACACAATTTTTCATGCTCCCCACACACAAACATGCTTCAAAAGGTTTTCACAATCATGTTCTCATATAATCACACATCATTCACCAATGAATCATTCAAACTTCACACATATTCATTCAAAATCGCATATTCACAATTCTCCTCATACAAAACACAAATTTCCACCGATTAATTATGCGATCTATGATTCCAACACTCACTATATGCATGAGGGAGGTTTCAAAGGAGAAGATGAGGAAAAGATTTTAGTTATACCTTCTTGAATTAAAAATCAAACGGTAGAAGCAAGTATTGACGCGATCCGTCGGGAACTATTGAAAATCCAACTCCAATTGATGCAAGAACAAGGATGGAAGGAATTTTGGAGAGGATGAAGAGAGGGAGGAGGGAGGCGTGTGAGGGAGAGGGAGAGAGAGATTGACGTGTGGGAGAGGGAGAAGAATGGGGGTAGGGTTAGGTTTAGGTGATTTTATACTTCTAGGTTTAATCCCACAAATTAATTAATTGTGGAGGAATAAAATAGAGGCCAAAACTTCCACAATTAAAAGAAGGAAATAGGTGTGTGACTTGGGGGTGAGTTTTTCAAAAATTTTGCTAATTAATTAGCCAAGAATTTATTTGGTATTTACTTGGAGAGAAATAGATTCACAATTTAGGAAATAAAACAATGACTATTCCATAAACAAGGGAACAAAACAAATTAAATCTCCAAGTAGGAAATAAAAAGGGAGGGGGGCGAAAATTAGTAGGGTGCACAAGGAAATTATTTAAATCCTCAATTAAATAAGAATAAGATTTAAATTTGGAAATTTCTTTATAGGAAAAGACTCCCATAAAATAGGTAACAAGTAAATAAATTTCCACAAGGCAAAACAAAAGCATGTAGGCGTGTGGGATGGAGGCAAAATAGAAGGAAAATATTCACATCCCCAATTAATTAGACATATGTATTAATTTGAATAAAAAGGGTTCCACAAAATAGGAAACAATTATAATTTCCTCTACAATAAGGAAGGGGCCGAAAATTGGCTCTAATTGCCTCAAGGAAATAATTCAAATATTCATTTAATTATGGTGAGGAAACAAAATGTGGCATGATTTTAATTGGATTTAAAATAAAAGAAGGGAATCAACAAGGCACCAATTTATTCAAAGAAAATAATCCATCCTCCTAATTAAAATAGGGGATTTTCGACACTCACAAAAATAATAGGCTAGAGTTCGAATTTCATGTAGCACAATTTAGGGATAATTTGATTTGGATTTAATTTGTATAAAAATCCCAAAATAATTAATTAAATCCAAGAAGAAAATATTAATTCCAATAATTGAAGGGGGCCAAAAGTTCTCAATTATTTTGGCTAGAACAAAAATGCATGATTCACTTAATTAATCCCCCATATTGGATAATATAAATATACAACACTTCATTCCACATTACTCATGACAATTGTTCCATATAGTTAACTCAATCACGTAGTAACAATTAAATTTCATAAATGAAATTTCCAATCGACATATAAAAAAAGTCACAAAAATTTTGGGATGTTACACACATAGACCTGTGTTGGGTCTAAGTGTGAGAAGTTATGCATGTTCGTTTTGCTAATTTTTGTCTATGTGTATTGTTTGTTGTTTTTCTATTTTTGATAGGCATGTTTGATTGTTGGCACTATCTCAGACTTAGCCTAGTGTCTGGTCTAAGTGTGAGAAGTTTTCCTTATTTTTCTGTTGTACCATTGCCTGTACCTAACCCTTTTTCCACTGCATCCAATCCCTTGAGGACGAGTTCATATGCAGTGGGAGGGGGAGGGTCAGTTCCAGAAATTAAAAATCATACATGTCAAACGTTTTGAAAATACAAAATACCAGTTAGTAATAAATAGGTTGAATTATAAGCCAAAGTAGAACACTTTCTACTATTTTTACAAAAGAAAAATATTTTAACGAGAGGCTGAATTTTAATATTTAGATGAAAATTGCACAAGTAGTAAGGACTAAAGGCATTAGGACTTAACCAATTTGAGTCTATTCTTCTTTCGCTCCAAGAACCAGCCTCGTCGAGCAAGGCACCCCCTAGTTAGCCAAGTTGAACTCATACACTTTTACCCTTTCTTTGAAAAGAGAGACCCACATCCATATTCTTTTTATAAACACATGAGGAAAATGGGTCAGAGAGATTAGTCAATTTCAAAGGAAAAAAAGGGGATACCGATAGAAAGTCAAAATAAAAGGGTAGCCGGGTTGAGCAAGTTAGTCAATCAGGTTGATCAAGTCAGAAATCAAGTAAAAAAATGTTGTTATCGAGAAAAGTTTGAGAAAAGAGGGCAGGAAGAATTTGTAACCTGACCCAGCAAGTCGAAAGTTAGAAAATAAAGCTAAAATTCAAGGCTAGAAGTCGCCACTTGACCAAGTGAGATATCTAGTGGCGAAATAAAAAGTTCAAATCTTTGGTTTCTTGACTCACGTGTTTTTTTCTTTTTACAGTTTATTTTTAAACTTAGAACCCCTAGGACCCTACCTTGATACACCACTACCCTTAAGCCTCATTACACCCGAAACAAAGACCTAAAGGAACTATCTTTTGCAATCCGATTCAAGGTATTAAATTTGTGGAAATACTGAGTGAACAGTCCTAACATCTCTAGTGAGAAATGAGTGACTGAGTGAATCCAACAGTGGTTTTTAAATTGAGCAATCTTGACAAACTGACTCCTTGATCAAGCAAAAGCAAAAAGGAAGAAATATAAGCTGCTGGCAAATGGATTGACCTCGACCTCGGGTATGATTGTTGGAAATTTATTCGATCTAATGCATCTATGTGAATATGTGTTTTTATTTTGAGTCTTGTTTTCTTTTACTTTCTTGAAATAAGTAAACCATGTCTGAAATTTGCCTTATCTTTTTCTTTTATTTTTCTTTATACTTCGGGACAAGTATGTTTTAAGTGTGAGCAGTTTGATAAGGCTCATTTCATTCATCGGTTTAAGGGTAAAATGTGTGCTACTTGATCAGTTTATCGCGCAAAACAAGTGTTAAATGTGCAGGAATGCCGCTTGACCAAGGCAACAAGGCCAAAGTGATCAAGCAAGTACAATAGGCGAAAAGAGGCCAGAAATCGGGGGAGTTGATCAAGGGGAGCAACCAAGCAGGCAAGGAGGGGACCACAGGCTTCCAGAAGAAGGACACGCGAGGCAATGAGCTGGATGGTGCACAACATTCTGTTATCAAGGACAACGTTCTAGAAGGGGACACGTGCTGATATATGAGACGCAAGGACGGAGCTGAGTCATGAATCTGTTACAGAAAAGCGTTGTCATTCTAGAAGGAAAGCACGTAGCAATCAATGAGTCGCTCACTCTCAGCATGAGCGAATATTCCCTGCCAAGATCGTTATCCAGCCGGAGGACGTGCCGAGCCTATAAATAGAGGATGTGCCACTACATGAGGGGAGATCTGATCCTTTACTTTCCATCTTTAGTTTAGTTTAGTTTAGCTCTCTAGTTTAGTTTAGTTCTCTAGATAGCTTAGCTTAGATAAAGTAATGCTTAGTTAGAAAGAGCGATTGAAGGAGCGCTGCAGAATACTTGATATCTGTCGGCGTATTCTTAAGTTTCCCGCCGAGGATCTCCTCGGTTTACTTGCTTTCGTAGTTCCGAAGTGTTAGCTTAGTTTAAATTTTACGATGTACTGTTCTCAGTTTTAGTTTTAATCAAAGTTACTTTCGTTTTCATCATCGTGCTTACTGTTCTAAGTCGTTAAATTTCATTCCTGTCTGAGCTACACTTGACCCAGTAGTTAAATTTCCCTTGAGCAAGTAGTTAGTTACTTTTATGTCTAAGTTAAAATCAGTAGTTAAAAACTCCCAAAGTTAAAGCGTGGCAGCAGCCAACCCCCTGTTCACTACTCACACAATCGATACACTAGCTTCTCTGTGGGATCGACCCTGAACTTGCCGCTTTACTGTTAAAGTAGTGCAAAATTAGGAGTTTATAAATTACTTTGGTAGGAAATGATTAAGAGCGAGATTGCAGTTATCAAGTGGGAACGACATTTGCTAACTGATCCAACCGGTTCGATTATCTTCCATATAACTTGATCCATACACTATTTTCGCACCCCTCTCGAGCCCTTCCACATAATATACTGCACATAATGACAAATTATATATATACATAATGGTTGTATATAACAGGACCGGTGTTGCCGGAAATCACTTTCCACACATACCTAGGCAAATGGTTGTATATAACAGGACCGGTGTTGCCGGTTTGGGTTCGATGTTAGCACCGGCTCCTGACCATTGGAAGCCGAAGATACTCTAACGAGGGACTATACTCGTGACCAATCGTTCTGGCCTGTCGACAGCCCTGTCTGACCTAGGCACGAGTAGTGACGAAGAGCAAGACACCATAGAAGGAAGAATACCAGAACATGTAATACAATTGGAAGGTAACCCAAGGAGGATGGCTGCCCACGTAGACGATGACCCAGAGATCGGATCGCTGAACACGCATGCCGACGGATAACCGCCGCAAGCCATAGTTGTCACCCCAGGACAGACAGCCTGTGATGTGAAGCCCCATGTTATCGCAATTCTACCCACGTACTGTGGGAAGAGTTATGAAGGGCCCTACAAGTTCCTTCATGAGTTCTGTAAGATTTGTAAGGCACAGAGAAGGCCAACGGGGGCGACCGAGGATGACTACAGATTGAAGGCCTTGCCGTTCGTCCTAAAGGGGGAGGCCAACACATGGTTCATGTGCCTGCCACCCAACTCCATTGAGAGTTGGGCCGATTTCAAGTCAGCCTTCCTAGGCGAATTTTTCCCGTCATCAAAGACGAGTGCGCTAAAGAGAGAGATAACCAGTGTGAAGCAAGAGTACGATGAACCCCTGAGCGATTATTGGGCGAAATATATGAGCCTTTTGGATGCGTGTCCAAACCATCACATGGCAGATATAGAGATACATCACACCTTTTATGAGGGGATGAATAAGGCAACAAAGGATCTGGCAAACTCATCGCCAGGAAGAAGCTTCACGCAACTGAGGGTCAGTAAAGCGAAAAAGGTCCTAGGGAAGCTTTTGAGCGCGAAGAAGGAGTACGACAATTCGAGGGATGGATACAGCAAAGGGAAAGGATTGCGCGTGCTTCGCCCACTGACCAAGAGCATAAGATAGAGCAGAAGATGGACTTAAAGATGGAAGAGCTGAAAAAGACGCTCCTGAGCGCGATCGAGAAGAACACGCCACCGCCTTCCCCAACTGGGGGCTACAAGGGTATAGAGCAGGGAAATCAAGGGCGAACCTACGATCACCCGAATGACTTGGTCAATATGGAGCAAGTAAATGCTACAGGATACTATAACTCCAGTGGGAATTGGATTCCGGGGAGACAACGGGGACACACCATGGAGGGACCATCTAAATTTTTGATGGGGAGATGGGAACCTAAATCAAAACCAAGGTCAAGGTCAGAACCAATACAACCCCCACCCAAACCAAGATCCCAACCGTGGCCTAGCAAACCCCGACCATCAATTCAACTGGTCAGGGAGGAACCAACAACCCCAAAACCAAAACCCACAGAGCCAAAACTCAAACCCTGTTCATATACCACCCCACTAGAGGAACTACCAAAATTACCAGAATAAGCATAGTCAAGGTCCACAATACCAGCAGAACCAGAACCAAAACCAGTTCCAAAACTAGAATCAATATCACCAAGACCCATACAACCCTCCTGCCCAGTATAACCAATATCCACCTAACCAGAACCAGCAAAACTTCTAGAATTACCAGCACAACCAAAACCCACCGTATAACTAGCACCAAGGGCCAAATCAGTTCCAATATCCTAACAGGTCAAAGAGATCTATGGAGGACATGATGGAAAAATGCTCGCTTCGCAGCAGAGTATCAAGGGTGAGTTGCAGTCCAATAATGAAGTAGTGCAGGGGATGCAGAATGCCCAGAAGGAGCATAAGGCGAACATGGATATGATGAATAGGCAAATGGGTGAATTGAAGGGGGATTTAGGGAAACTCAGGTCTACAGTCCATGTACCTGAAAAGGCAAATGTGAGCAAGGTCATATTGCGGTCCGGTATTGCCTATGATGGACCCCAACCGAAGAAGCCAAGTGGAGAGCCCAGTAAAATGAAGGTACTGAGCGACATCATCTCGGTGGGAGAGCTCAACAGACCTCTGCCTCAGATGCAGGATCCATTTTTCTTGGAAGGAGCGCCATTGGAAAAAGATGAAACCAAAGGCGTACAGCCTAGGGAAGACCCTCCTAAAGAAACGGAACTCACGACAGAGACTCCAGCCCAGAATGTGCCCAGGAAAGGCTCCAGGAAGGCTGTTGAAGAACCGGTAGAAGAGGCGAAGGGGAAAAAACCATTTCCTTACCGTTTCGTGACAAGGAGGAAGAAGGAGAACCCAGTGGACTACATGTCCATTTTTGGGAAGTTGGATGTCACCATACCATTCCTCCAAGCCGTGAAGCTAACCCCGCTTGGGAAATTCATCAAGGAGTTCAAAGTCGGGAAGGCCCAGGAAGATGGAAAAATCATGGTGGAAGGGATAGCGTCAGCAATTGTGCAGGAGAAGCTACCGTCCAAAAGAGCTGACCCAGGTATGTTCACCTTACCCATAACTATTGGAGATGTAAAAGTCGAGCATGCGATGTGTGATATGGGAGCATCTATAAATGTTATGCCATTTTCTATCTATAATCGGTTGAAGGGAGTAAGGTTGTCAAACAGTAGGGTGTTAATCCAACTGGCTGATAGGTCATGCATAAATCCTGAGGGCGTGTTGGAAAATGTATTGGTGAGAGTGCATAATTTTACTTACCCTTCTGACTTTTATGTGATCAAGATGAGTGAGTTTGAAGCTAGGGAGTCTAGCGGTATATTGTTAGGGAGACCGTTTTTTAGAACAGCTAAGACAATCGTGGACATGGCTAAGGGAACAATTTGCATTGATTTTCATTGAGAAAAATTCACTTTTGATATCAATGAGGCCATGAAGAAGCCTATCGAGTCTGAAAATCTATGCTATGTTGATGTATTGACCCCCTAGTCCAAGATTTTCTTGAGACCGAATTATTGCAGGAAAAACTCCAAGCGTTGGATGTGTATGGACAGGGTGATGTAGAAGCAGCTGCATGGTGCGATCTGATCAGCAGCCAAGGGTTGATTGATGAAGAGATAGAAGGAGCAATTAAGGACTTTTGTCAGAAATCAGAATTTATTGGAGCCGCAGGGGCTTAACTTCCAGCCAGTATAGAGGATTTCTCAGATGGTGAATTAGAAAAAGAGGAGGATGCTGCTAAAAACCTTCTACCCGTAGACACACTTCCCCCACAAGTTGATTTAAAGAAACTGCCAGCAAACCTGAAGTATGTCTTCCTCGGGGTAGAAGACTCATACCCGGTAATTATCAGCAGCAGCCTTACGGAAGAGCAAGAGGCAAGGCTACTGACTGTGCTGAGCAAGAACAAAGGAGCAATTTGATGGAGCCTTACAAATTTGGTGGGAATAAGCCTCAATGTCTGTATGCACCACATCAGGCTGGAAGAAGAAACGAAAGCACATTTGGACCTCGCATCGAAGGCAGTAGGAGGAGGTGAAGAATCTGGCACAGTAAATGACTCAGACGGCCTAGCCCACCAATCAGCAGACGAGGTGGAAGAGAAGCAGACCGAAGAAGAAAAGCTGAAGTCAGTGACCCCCCAGCTGGAAGCATGGGAGGGTGATAAACACATCGAGGAGAAGGAGACCGAAGTGCAACCAGAGGAACCAGAGCCAGTGGTACCACCAGTATTGAAACCAAAAGCAGTTAAAAGAAAATTGGTGTTGAAGAATGATCCTAAGGTAGAAAGGTCGAAGCCAAAGAGAGTGTCGCAAAGGTGCCTCGGGAGATGGACATCCAGCAAGGCAGGAGCAAACACGGCAGCAGGCGCAGTGGAGATCTCTAGTGAAGAAGAAGAAAGGACTACTCCTACAAAACCTGGGGAGGAATCCTTGTCAGCTACCAACCTGGAAGACGCCTCGACAACAACAGAGATGATCTCACACACGCCTAGTGACCAGAGAGAAGAAACTGACGAGATGGCTGAAGATCTGGACCTCGCATCAAAGTCAGTAGGTCATGAAGAGCCAGTAGATGACAACACCAATATCTGTATGGAGACCCGGCCTACTATCCAGAAGGAGCCTTCGACACCAATAGAGAAGAGACTGGAGGAAGACGAAGACGAAGATGAAGATAGGTACCTCCAGGAGAGGAAATGGAAAGGGAAAGCCCCTGTCACGAAGAAGCAGAGCAGTAAGAAACAACGTACGGGCAAAGCCGGCGTCGTAATCAAAGAGCCAGAACAGAGAGTCCCACCACGCCAATGGGAGCCAAGTGACAGTGAGTACACTGCCAGTGAGGAATCGGAGTCAGATAGCGACGTCTCCCTAGAAGACGAGGAGTATGGCGAACAGCAGCTCCCACACAACCACCGTGAGTTGATACATCCTCCGGTGGAAAGGCTGAAGTAAGGGCGTTGGAAGGTAGAGCTCACGGACGAGCTGATAGAAGACATGAAGCATTTCAGTACCAAAAACCTTCAGGATGCATTCGATGATAAAGACGTGGCAGCAAACAGATTAAGAGCGGGAAGGTACTCTATTTCTCCTCTCTTGATGAATTGAATGCCTGCGAGCCCTTCTTGTCACATATGCGTGCGTTGGGTTTCGACTGGTTGTTGGAAAATAGGGACCCGAGTATACCATTAGGCTGGCAAAGGAATTTTTCACCACCTTTAGATTCAGGGTCACTACTGACCTGGATGAAGAGTCGATAACCTTTCGGGTATTCGGGATGAGCCTGATGGAGTGGACAGTTAGGTTGGGCATGTGTAGCCTAGAAGAGGCCATAGGGCCAGAATGGAGAAGTAGGGAGAGGGGGATTCCCCGGAGACATATTGAATTTGACCCCCAGGAAGCGAGGGAGGAACTGACTCACCCAGCTGCTGAGCAGTTTGCGTCTACCATATTCTGATCTATCCATTTCAACAACCCCATCTTGCGCCTCGTCCAACTCTACCTGGACTTCAATCTGCTAGGGCAATCAAACTCTGTCGTCCGGACATCCATGACCGAACTCTACCTACTCTGGTGTGCTAAACGCGGGAAGAAAGTACATCTTGGGTTCTGGACCGCTTATCAATGCCACCTTATTGCCACACACCCTGCAAGGAATCTATCCATCTGCCACATATTGGGAGCCTTCGTGAGGAACAACATAACCATTGTGGAGGCCAAAGATTTGTCTCCCTTGTACATGGTGGACCCCCTGGCCCATTCGATACACCTTTCTTCGTCCGCACAAACACCGTCTACATTAGGGAAGGAGCCCCGCGTTTTTACGCCATGGGTGAAAAGGCTATCCCTGCTGGGCGAATAGCAGCAGGCCAAGGCACACAGGTTCAAGCTCAGAGGCAAGCGAACCTGGAGAGGGCGGTGGCTGAACTAGCAGAGGACAAGGGTTTAGCAAGGGCAGAGTTGACCCGTCTGACGAAGGTGATGGAGAGCATACTGAAGGAGTTAGCAAAAGGAAGGACAGCTGAGGGGGCTGGAACGAGCGGCCATGGAGGCCACAATGATGAACCACAGGTAACATAGAATAATGAAGAAAAACCGGAGGAAGAAGGATCCGATGTACCGGCAGAGTTTGAGGAGAATCAATCTGAGTCCGAGGATGAAGAACCCGAGGAACCACCTGCACCCAAACCTACCCCGCAGAGGAGTAGGAGGAATTTGTGACCACCCACCCTACTGACCAGTTAGTTTTCTTTTCCAGTTTTAGTTTTTTTTTTTTATTATTATTTGTTGTTCTGTTTGTTTTAGGTAGAGTAATTATTTGTCATATGTGTATGCAAACCCCATTCACAGCCTTTAGACCATGCAATAGTCTAAGTGTGAGAAGTACAGGGTTTGTTACTTTGGCGCATGTGTATATGTCCGTGTTCTTTTCGTGTGCATGTTTACTCACACTTAGCCTATTGCATAGTCTAAGTGTAAGAAGTTTATGTATATATACGTTTGTGTTTGTTGAGTTCTGTTTAAGTCTTCAACTCTCCCACTTAGCCTATTGCATAGTCTAAGTGTGAGAAGTTTTAGACTAAGAATGTTTTGTTCTTGTTTTGTTAATGCGTCTTTATGTCGGCAATACTAGTCATTCCCATTTTCCACTTCACAGCCATATCTGAGGGCAGACACTTGTGAAGTGGGAGGGGGGAGACAATGGCCACTATGACATGTATATATGTGTGGTATGTGTTAACTGTATGTGCTAGTGTTTGTTTAGGTCTAGGATTTGTATATATGTGTTTATGAATGGGCTTAAAACTCAACTGCCTTGAACTGACGGTGAGGGGAATTGAGGGAGATAAGGCATGCTGGACAATGGAAACCACCCCCTAGTATCTCCTAGTCAGTATAAATGATGCAAGTATGAGAGAAAAAAGCATCCTTATAGCCAGATACAAAAGCCCTCTTAAATGGTGAGTTATAAGCCTAAGTGAAACCACTTTCCACCAATTTAGAAAAAAAAAGAGTGGCTGCCACATGATGCCTAGGGTAAGGTGACCGCGTGTAGCAAGTCTTGAAGGCAGTAGGAAACCCCCATCCGAAAAAAGAAAAAGAAAAAAAAAACCATCCCTTAGAACCCTTCTTTCTAGCCAAAGTTATACCCAGATATAACCCACTACCCACTGAGACTGTGTGTGTGCGAGGCATAAGGCAAGAAGGCTACTGCCCAGGAGGACTGATAAGGCTCGATTCATGCATTGTTTTTTGGTAATATTACATGCTTTTTGGGGGAGATAATGCGCAAATTTGAGCTTAAGTGTGCAGATATTTGTTGGGTCAAGTAGATGCTGCAAAATGAGTAGAAAATGAGTAAAAAGTGTCAAAAATCCGCTAGGTCAAGGAGAGTTATCAGGAGACCAGGAGCGTGAAAAATCTGCCGAACCCAGGAACGCACACAATTACCAGGAGCAGGGAAAATGGAGCAGAGCGGATTTAAAAGATCCTATTTTAAGGGTACAAATGTCAAATCATGAAGAGCATACCCTAGGGATTCGAGGTTGAAGCCTCCCTATATAAAGGGACCAACATGAATGAAGAAAAGGGAGCGTTTAACGCTATGGTAGTTTATGTAGGGAGCTCTCGGTAGCGCTTAACGCTACCGTTCTCGTAGTTTAGGTAGGAAACTCTCATAGGCGCTTAATGCCACTGCTCTCTTAGCTTAGTTTAGTTTGGTTGCTGATTTCTTAGCTAAGTTCAATGGTTTCGACGGTGGAATTGACGACTCCGACGTTGGATCCTTGCTTTCTTTACTGTTTTTGAGACGATGTAGTAAGATCTCGAGTTTCATCGGAGGAATTGACGACTCCGCCTTTGGATCTCGACTTATTTCTGGTTTTATTAAGCTTTGGTGTTTACTTTCATGTTGATGATGTTTTTACTTATGTTTCTTGGATGCTTTTCGCAATTGATGGCTTAGATGTTTAGATCCATGATGTTTACATGATTTCCAGTAGTTTAGAGGTAGAGATCTAGTTGTTCTCGTGCTCGATTTCTGAGATCTGTTAGTTTAGGTGATGCATGCAAGGTATATCTGTGTTTATTCTGCTTTCCGCTTGACCCAGGAGAGTAGATCTATTAGTTCTAGCTTGAATTTCGTGTTTACGAGAGGTTTTGAAGCATGCTCTGTTTTATTTCGACAATATTGTTCAGTGCTCTGTTTTCACTCTGTTTTAGCTTAGTTACATGAAGAAGATTAAGTGGGAAGTTGGTTAGAGAATCAGATCTGCTTTGCTTTTGCTTTTTGCTTTTTGCTTTTTGCTTTTTGCTTTTCTGTCAAGCTATTTAGGGAAATCTGTTCTGCTGTTTTTCTTACAATCTGTTGTCTAACTGTTTTAGGAAATTTATTTGTTTGACCCAGGAAATTCGGTGAATGTTCCAAAGTTAAATTCAGTTTGGAATCATGCATGCATTTATATTTCGAGCAATTTCCATTCTCTTGACCTAGTAGATAGAATAAATTAGGTTTAATTTCCCAGGTCTAGAAGTTAAAACTCAACCCTCTCGTTGCGTGGCAGCAGCCGATCACTTTTCTGAATGTGTAGTAGAAACAATCTCGAGTAGGTCCCTAGTCTCAGTGGTTCGACCCCGCTCTTGCCGCTTATACTTCGTAATATTTGTTGCATTAGTGGGAAAATTATAAATCTTGTTGAAAGGGGGAACACGTGCACACGACACACGTGTAAAAATCCTCTCTTCAAATGGCGCCGTTGCCGGGGACTTTTGCATTATCTACTTGATTTTGTTTCTATGACACTGTAAATAGCTTTCGGCTTTCTTTAATTTCTGTTTTTGATCGTTTTCTTTTGTCTAGGCATGACTTCTTATCCAAGGCGGTCTCCAAGGTTGAAAAAAAAAATCAAGGGCTGAAGTGGAGAAGGAAAGCTCTCCTAATACATGTGGCTGAATGAATGCCAGTGGGGGCAGAGAGTTTTCTTATTCTTTCAATTTTATGATTATTGGTTGCATATATAATCCTTGGATAATTTAGAAGCTCATTTTGTAAATACTTTTAGTTGAGTTTTAATTTTTGTAAATAGTTTTCTAAAAAAAATCATAAACATTTTTAAAAATCATAAAATTACAAAAAGATTTTAAGTTTTAAAGAAAAAAAAGTTTTAAAAAAAATTTAAAAAATTAAAAAAAATAGTTTTTAGGGATAATTCGGAGTTACGCATAGTGGAAGAAATTCCACTATGCATGCACCTTATTATTGCCTAGGTCAGTTTGCTAAGTACTCTTTGGGAATCTGCTGGGTCAGGTAGATAGGAAGGGATTTGAAAATTTTTTGACTGAACCAGTATACTCCCAAGAATACTTGAGCAAAAGTTGTACATAGTGTGAATATGTTTTTTCTGAAATTCCTTATTAAAATCCAAATAAAGAAAAAAATTTAATCCCAAAAATATTTTCGAAATTCTAAGTAAATCTGGGAAAGAAGTTTATAAATGAAAAAAATTTGGATCTTACATCCACTTGACCAGTTTGCTTAAGAATTTCAAGTTTTAGTTTCGTAGGTCAGGAAGAGAGTACAAGGGACCTCCAAGGAATTCCAAGGATGAAGCTCCCAATTCAGGAATTAAGGAAGACGACTACCTGACCCAGCAGAATGGCAAGTCAGAAACAGGGGAAACAGATGATTCTGCTCAGCAGGGGGTGGCCAAACCTGTTCTACAAACTCCAGAACTATCAATGTTGATGTACCAGCAAGAGAGGACTAACCCCCATGACCAGCAAGAGGACCAAGAAGGAAAGCACCCCAGCACCCCCAGAAAGGCTGACTCTCAAAGGAGCCAGGGTCTAAATTGATCCACCACCCCCAATTGACCAAGTAATTTTTATTTTTCAGTTTTTATTTTTTTAAGATGTCTGCTATGCATGTTTTGTTTCTGTTATCGTGCATGCTTCGTTGTGTCTGTATATATGTATGTTTTGTGTGCCTTCTCCCACTTAGCCCAATTCTTGGTCTAAGTGTGAGAAGTTTTTGTTAATATAGCTTGTGTTTGTTATTTATGTTTTCTGTGTATATCTTCTCCCACTTAGCCCATTGCTTGGCCTAAGTGTGAGAAGATTGTTGTGTATATATGTTATGTTAGTTGATGTTTGTGTCTTCTCCCACTTAGCTCAATTCTTGGTCTAAGTGTGAGAAGTTTGTGTTTTCTTTGTCTGTGATCTCTGTTTTGTTGTCGCCACTAACTGCCCTGTTTTCCACCTCATTGGGATTGCTTGGGGACAAGCATGAACGAAGTGGGAGGGGGAGAGCGTTAGTGCAGTTAGTGTCGAGCATGTAAATAATCTGTTAGGTCTAAGAGTCTGTAGTTTTTTTTAGGTTCTGTGTTTGTGTATGCATAACTGGTATAATAAATAGCAAAAGCCCCTTAGGGAGAGTAATTGAAGAGAAAATACATGCTAATTTGTGAATCCTTTTCTCTTAATAAATCAAAGTCAGTTGGATGAAGTAAGAATGATAGAAAATGCCTAAATTTTAAGCTTACTGTGAAGCCCCTCTATAAGAGTGAGTTATGAGCCTAAACACTTTGAGCTAACAAAAAAAGGGGGACCGTCACTGAATGCTTAGGGAGAAGAGTCTGACGGAGAAAAAAAAAAGGGTTTCTGGAGGTATAAGCTGGACGAAGTCCAGGAAATGGAGGTATAAACTGGACGAAGTCCAGGGGAGAAATAAACTAAAAATTCGGAGGTATAAGCTGGACGAAGTCCAGGGGGAAAAATATATATATAAAAGGGGGAAAAGAAGAAAAAAAAAAAATCTAAGAGCATGAAGCAATAGTAACCTGACCCAGGATTTAAAAGGAAAAGGGGACTATAGAAAGGAGAAACTCTCATAACCCAAAGCATCAGTGGTGTGTCATTGACTTAAGAGTGAATCGATCCTAACATCCCTGGTGAGGAATGAGTGATCAAGTGAATCCAACAGAAGGTAAAATTTAAGGCTATCTTGACGAACTGACAGCTTGACTAGATAGAAGAAGGGAGGGGAAAGAATCTGAGGCTGTAAATGCTTGGATTGACCTTAAACTTGTGGGGATGGCTGCTAGGAAAAATACCAGCTTATGCGTTTATGTGTTTTTGTATTTTTCTTTGTCATGTTGTTTTCCGTATGAGTGTTCGTGTCTGTTTTCTGTGTCCAAGTTTTCCTAGGTCTAGGAGTATTAGTTTGGTTTTCTTTTCTTAGGGTCGGTTAAAAGGGGAACATGCATTGAAACTTGTCTTATTTTTTTTTCTTGTCTTTCATGCTTGATGACAAGCATGTTTTAAGTGTGAGCAGTTTGATAAGGCTCGTTTCATGCATTGTTTTTTGGTAATATTACATGCTTTTTGGGGGAGATAATGCGCAAATTTGAGCTTTAGTGTGCAGATATTTGCTGGGTCAAGTAGATGCTGCAAATTGACCGAGCAGATGCAAAATGAGTAGAAAATGAGTAAAAAGTGTCAAAAATCCGCTAGGTCAAGGAGAATTATCAAGAGACCAGGAGCGTGAAAAATCTGCCGAACCCAGGAACGCACACAATTACCAGGAGCAGGGAAAATGGAGCAAAGCAGATTTAAAAGATCCTATTTTAAGGGTACAAATGTCAAATCATGAAGAGCATACCCTAGGGATTCGAGCTTGAAGCCTCCCTATATAAAGGGACCAACATGAATGAAGAAAAGGGAGCGCTTAACGCTATGGTAGTTTAGGTAGGGAGCTCTCGGTAGCGCTTAACGCTACCGTTCTCGTAGTTTAGATAGGAAACTCTCATAGGCGCTTAACGCCACTGCTCTCTTAGCTTAGTTTAGTTTGGTTGCTGATTTCTTAGCTTAGTTCAATGGTTTCGACGGTGGAATTGACGACTCCGACGTTGGATCCTTGCTTTCTTTACCGTTTTTGAGACGATGTAGTAAGATCTCGAGTTTCATCGGAGGAATTGACGACTCCGCCTTTGGATCTCGACTTATTTCATGTTTTATTAAGCTTTGGTGTTTACTTCATGTTGATGATGTTTTTACTTATGTTTCTTAGATGCTTTTCGTAATTGATGGCTTAGATGTTTAGATCCATGATGTTTACATGATTTCCAGTAGTTTAGAGGTTGAGATCTAGTTGTTCTCGTGCTCGATTTCTGAGATCTGTTAGTTTAGGTGATGCATGCAATGTATATCTGTGTTTATTCTGCTTTCCGCTTGACCCAGGAGAGTAGATCTGTTAGTTCTAGCTTGAATTTCGTGTTTACGAGAGGTTTTGAAGCATGATCGTTTTATTTCGACAATGGTGTTCAATGCTCTGTTTTCACTCTATTTTAGCTTAGTTACATGAAGAAGATGAAGTGGGAAGTTGGTTAGAGAATCAGACCTGCTTTTCTTTTGCTTTTGCTTTTTGCTTTTTGCTTTTACAGTTTCTGTCAGGCTATTTAGGGAAATCTGTTCTGCTGTTTTTCTTACAATCTGTTGTCTGACTGTTTTAGGAAATTTATTTGCTTGACCTAGGAAATTCGGTGAATGTTCCAAAGTTAAATTCAGTTTGGAATCGTGCATGCATTTATATTTCAAGCAATTTCCATTCTCTGGACCCAGTAGATAGAATAGATTAGGTTTAATTTCCCAGGTCTAGGAGTTAAAACTCAACCCTCTCGTTGCGTGGCAGCAGCCGATCACTTTTCTGAATGTGTAGTAGAAACAATCTCGAGTAGGTCCCTAGTCTCAGTGGTTCGACCCTGCTCTTGCCGCTTATACTTCGTAATATTTGTTGCATTAGTGGGAAAATTATAAATCTTGTTGAAAGGGGGAACACGTGCACACGACACACGTGCAAAAATCCTCTCTTCAAATGGCGCCGTTGGCGGGGACTATGGCGTTATCTACTTGATTTTGTTTCTATGACACTGTAAATAGCTTTCGGCTTTCTTTATTTTTCTGTTTTTGATCGTTTTCTTTTGTCTAGGCATGAATTCTTATCCAAGGCGGTCTCCAAGGTTGATAAAAAAATCAAGGGCTGAAGTGGAGAAGGAAAGCTCTCCTAATACATGTGGCTGAAAGAATGCCAGTGGGGGGCAGGGAGTTTTCTTATTCTTTCAATTTTATGATTATTGGTTGCATATATAAGGGTGGCGAAGCCACAAAGAAGCTACTGACTAGTTAGAGTCCAATATCAGGAAACGTCTAGCCGAAAAGAAGCAACAGCCAAGAGCCAAATGCTCACAGTTCCCCCACATCAAAATAAAGTAGTAGTTTTTGAACCTTAGAGCCTTAGGAACATCCACTCCAAACACTACAAACCAATAGCCCCATTACAAACCTTAAAGCCCTTCAGGAGCCGCACGTGAGATCTGAGTCCCAAGCATCTGTGGTTCAGCATTTTGAGAGAAAACAGTCCTAACATTTCCGGTGAGGAATGAGTGACTGAGCGAATCTGGTGTTTGGCCGAGAGTTTGGGTGATCTTGACGAGCAGATATACTGACTGGGAATGAAAGGGGGGGCGGCAGAAGTTCAAGGCTGTCTAAAGCCGGATTGCACCTGATCCCTAGGGGAGAGATGGTTGAAAATATAGCTCGTTCAATGTGTTTAAGTGCGGTGTGTCTGTTTATATGTGTTTGTCCGTCGTTTATGTGTTTTTCTTTGCGTCAAAGTTTATAGTATAGTTTAGGATAGAGTCGGTCAGGGGTGTAACCAGGTTAGGATAGAGTCGGTCAGGGGTGTAACCAGGCTAGAATTCGACTTATTTCTTTTGTTTGTTCTTCACGCTTGAGGACAAGCATGTGGTAAGTGTGAACAGTTTGATAAGTTGCATTCTAGGCCTTGGTTACTAGTCAGTATAACGTGTGTAATTTGATTATATCTGCAAAACAGTTGCTAAAGTGTGCAGGAAAAAGGTCCTATTCAGTACGAGAGGGTTCGGATAACTCAGGTGAAAAGAGCACCAGAAGGGTGCAATACTGACTAGGATGCATGCCAAAAAGGCTCGAGATGGAGAAGAAGGATTGCAGGGAAGGATCAACCACAAACGAGGGCAAAAGAGTAATTTCACGCAGAGAGTCTACCCTAAAAAGCAAGGGCAGGCCTCCCTATAAAAGGAAGCCACTTGGAAAGAGGATGATCATCAACTTTTACGCTTAGTTAGGGTTCTCTCTCTCGGTAGTGAAGTTCCTTCAGCATCGTCCAAATCTTCTCGTTCCTCGCCACAGCCATGGTCACCTGAACTACATCAGTCCACCGGAGAAGAGTTTGTTGAGATCTTTTGAAGTGTTTGTTGTGATCCAAACGTTTTATGCAATGAAGTTGTTTTTATGCATTTCCTTCGGTTTGAATATGTTTTATTCTGCCTAGGTAGCTTAGATCTAGTTGTCGCGGTAATTTCTAAGTGTTAAAAGCATGATTTCATTTCGAGTTGCTTGATCTGAGTTTGTTAGTTAAGTTTGTTGTCTAGATTTAGTTCCGAAGTGATTAAGTATGAAATCTGAGTTTACGTGAATTCTGCCACCTTGCATGTTACCCAGTAAGCGTGATTTTTGTTTCGCTAGATTAATCTTTGGATTTTAGAGTATTAGTTTGTGGACCTGAATTGTGGAGTTGTTAATCTGTAATTTCTTCTATGGAATCTGAGTTTGTTTGATTTTGTTCATGCTTGTTGAAGAAGACAACATCCACATCCAAGTTTGGGACCACTTTTGCCTTTTTTTTAGTTGCTTTTGCTTTTGTCCTTTGCTTTTCTGCTGGTACCCTACAGATCTGACAGTGTAGCCACTCAACCACCACTTTTTCTCTGATATTCCGTTTAACCTTTTATAGTAACCGAGTACTTTCCACTTGTCTCTGAAACACCGTGTCCCCCACTCTCATGTACACAACTACATGTCATTCACTTTCACACCACCCAGTCAGTAGAGTACCACCTTTAATTCCTGTCTAGGTAGAATCTCAACCCAAGCGTGGTAGCTAACCAAAACCCTCCAGATTATCACCACAATTACCAAAGCGTATCCATCTCTGTGGGATTCGACCCTTACCTCCACTATACTAGCCAGTAGAAGTGGGTTGAGGAATTTCTTTGATACCAGGTTCAGGCTTAGCTGGGGTTTCTATCCTGATCAGGGGGATACATCCTTGCTTAACACGACACCGAGAACCTGCAAGCCTATCACACCTCCTCGGAACCTATTTGAGGAGAAACTGGATTATAGAATGTGTCGGACGTCCCATCCTTGGCCCCGGTCCTGAAATGTTTGACCTTGATTTTTTTGTTAGAACTCAGGTACTGGAGAAGACACAAGGAGGGGGGTTTCAATTTTATGCAGCCGGTTGACGGGAGCAACAGAGAAGCCAACCCAAAAGGAGAACGAGGCCGGGGGAGACCTCAGCAAAACCATTGCAAAAGGAGAAAAGGAGGATACACATCGGGCGCCCACTCCGAGGATGGAGCAAGAGGAGGCCGCAAGTGCTGATGACGCATGGAAGCTCCGAGTGGAGCAGGCGTTGATGCAGCTGGTGGAGAATTCAAATACTCAACTGGTCCTGTTGGCCAGGTTGTTGGGCACCACCCACGACCAGACCCCCGCCAGACAACCACCACCTCCCTCTACAAGCTCTCCTCCAAACCGGCGCCCATCATCCTCCCGACCACCCTCAGCATCTCCCGGTCAACCCCCCAGAAGGCATTAAGTACAACCCCCCTGTAACATCCCAAAATATTCTCGACTCTTATTTTAATATGTCGATTGGGAATTTTATTTATGAAATTTAATCATTGCTACGTGATTGAGTTGGCCATGTGGAATAAATTGTCATGGGTAATTTGGAATGAAGTGTTATTTATATTTTTTTCAATGTGGGAAATTAATCTAAATAAGAGCATGCATTTTGTTCTAGCCAAATAAAGTGGCTACTTTCTGCCCCTCTAATTATTGGAAACTATATTCTTTTTCTTGGATTTAATTAATTATTTTAGGATATTTATCCAAATTAAATCCAAAACAAACTATTCCAAACTTGTACTACATGAATTTCGAACCCTAGCCTATTCTTGAGGGATATCGAAAAAATCCCCTAATTTAATTAGGATGATGGATTATTTCTTTGATTTAATTGGTACCTTGTTGATTCCCATCATTATTTTAAATCCAATTAAATCTTGTCACATTTTGTTTCCTCACCATAATTTGATTAATATTCGAATTATTCCCTTGTGGGAATAATACCCAAATTTTCGGCCCCTTTGATTAAGAAGGAAATAATAATTGTTTCCATGCTTTGTGAAATCCCTTCTATTCAAATAAATACCAAATTAATACATAAGTCAAATTAATTGGGGATGTGAATATTTTTCAAGTATTGTGCTCTCCATATCACACGCCCCTTATGCTTCAAATTTCCTTGTGGAAATTTATTTAATTGTTACCTATTTTATGGGAGTCTTTTCCTATAAAGAAATTACCAAATTTAAATCCTATTTTTATTTAATTGAGGATTTAAATAATTTTCCTTGTGCACCCATTAAATTTTCTCTCTCCCCCTTTTATTTTCTACTTGGAGATGTAATTTATTTTGTTCCCTTGTTTATGAAATATTCATTGTTTTAATTCCTAAGTTGTGAATATATTTCTCTCCAAGAAAATACCAAATAAATTCCTTGTTAATTTAATAGCTAATTTTCGGAAATTCCCTTCTTTTAATTGTGGAATTTTATTTATTGGCCTCTATTTTATTCCTCCATAATTAATTAATAAATAAATTTAGTTGGGGATTAAACCTACTATAAAATCACCTAAACCTAACCCTAGCCCCCATATTTTTTCCTCTCCCAACCGTCCACCTCTCTCTCCCTCACTCTCACACGCCTCCTCCTCCCTCTTTACATTCTCTCCAAAAACTCTCCTTCAATCCGTGTTCTTGCATCCATTGGAGTTGGAATTTCAAGAGTTTCTGAAGAATCGCATCAATCATTGTTTCTACCGTTTGATTTTGATTCAAGAAGGTATAATTTAAAATCTTTTCCTAATCCTTTCCATTGCATCATTGTTTTTGAATCCCTCATGCATATAGTGAGTGTAGGAATCAAAGATCGCAAAATTAATCGGTGGGAATTTATGTTTGTGTGAGAAAATTTGTGGATGTGCGATTTTGAATGAATATGTGTGAAGTTTGGATGATTCATTGGTGAATGATGTGTGAATATATGAGAACATGATGGTGAGAACTTTTTGAAGCATGATTGTGTGTTGGAAGCATGAATAATTGTGTTTAGATGAATGAGGAATAAACCCTAATTTCAACGTGTGTTTGACCAGCCAAACGCTCTTATTTTGACACAAATTTTTAACTGAGTAAATTTTGAGGTATTTTCTGTGTTGTGTGTGAATTTCAGCCGCTTTTGACGAAAGATGAATGTTTAATAAATTTTTGAAGTTGACTGCGCAATTATGCCAGAAACTTGTATTCTCGCCCAGAGAGTTTCGTTTTTTATTTGACCAACCAAATGGCCTTATCTTGATGTGAAGTATTGACTGGATGAAATTTGAAGTGTCTTCTGTGTTTTTTGAAAATTTCAGCCTCATTGAAAATTGGATGAATTTTTGGTAAATTTTTCAATCGAACCGCGCAGTACTGCTAGAATTTTTATGTTCCGACCAGAGGGTTGCATTGTGTTTTTTGACTGACCAAATGATATTATTCCGGTGTGAAATTTTAACTGGACGTACTTGAATGTGTCTACTGTGTAGTGACCAAAATATAGCTTCATATGAGGTCGGATGGATTTTTGGTGATTTTTACAAAACGACTACGTAGTTCTGCCAGATTTCTGTTATGTCAAAATAATACTTGTTGCCAAGTTTGGGAGAATTATATGATGCATGTATGATCAAGGAATGTATCTTATGACGTGATTATGTGTGATAAGTTGAGAAATATTATGGCATGTTTTTCCTTATGTTGATGAATGTTGGGGTGGGTAATTTAAGAGAACGATGAAAGGAACGATAGGACATGCATGATAATTTATATTGATGGAAGGTTGATTGTGTTGTGGTGTTGGCAAGGGGATTGTGTGTACGTGAGCACAAGGAACGAGGGTTGCTTTGAGTTGGGTATTGTGTTGTTTAAGTAAACGAGGTGGGCTTTCTTTTACAAATCTTTTATTTTTTGAAAATATGATGTGGTGTTATAAGGGTGGTTTAACTTGTTAAGTCATGCCATGATGTTTTGTTTATGAGATTGTTGTCTAATGCCTAGTTCGTCCGAGCTTGCTCCGTTAGGCTATATGGCTGTGTTGTGAAACGAATTCAGATCTGAGTAGGGCCGCAAACCCTATCAGGCTGTGTACACTGGTAGGATCGTGAGCCGTCCTTGCTAGTCGGCCGGTCTCGTAGGCGAATAGTGTGGCCACACTTTCGTCGCACATGGAATGATGATTGTGATTGATGGATTGTTGAGAAGTGGGTAGATTATTTGACTGGCCAGTCTATAAAATATTTTTGTGTTCTCGTGATATTTCTTAACTACATGTAAAACTCGAGATCACTGGTATGGATGACATAACTATATATAAAATGTTTTCGGCATGAGCCCATTGAGTACAACAAGTACTCAGCCCTGCATGTGTTTTCCCTATGTGCAGGTTGAGCTGGATGTTGAGTCGGCCTAGGAAATTTTTGATGCGTTGTGTCTTTATACATAGACGTCATCCTTGACTCTCTTTGAAACCTTATCTCCGCTGCTATATATTTTTTTTCCTATGCCCCAAGAGTTCTATTTTTCGTACTATTTTTGGCATGTCAAATCCTTTTAGACGTTAATCCGTTGTTTACTTCGTTACTCTAAAATGGGTTTTCGTAAAGTAAAATAATTGTTCTTTTGGAGGTTAATTGGATTTTGATATTTATTTTACCCCCTCGCTTCCTTTGAAAAATCGTTTGCTATAAGTCTTTGCATTAATTGATAATGAATTTATGACATTAAGTTTCTTTTAAGCTAATTTAGTCTTTCTTATGAACTGTCATCCTTAAATGTTGTCTTTATTGCTATCACGTGGCCACGATCTCCTCGTTTATAATACCCCTAGTATGGGCGGTCGTGACACCCCCCAATCTCTACTTATTCCAAGTTTCAAAACAATTTTTATTTTTATTAGTTTTTGGTATGTATAACTGATATTTAGGGTTGGGTCTAAACTTAGAAGTTATGCATGTTCGTTTTGCTAATTTTTGCCTATGTGTTTTGTTTGTTGTTTTTCTGGTTTTGATAGGCATGTTTGATTGTTGGCACTATCTCACACTTAGCCCAGTGTCTGGTCTAAGTGTGAGAAGTTTTCCTTGTTTTTCTGTTGTGTTGTTACCTGTACCTAACCCTTTTTCCACTGCATTCAGTCCCTCGAGGACGAGTTCATATGCAGTGGGAGGGGGGAGGGTTAGTTCCAGAAATTAAAAATCATACATGTCAAAAGTTTTGAAAATACAAAATACCAGTTAGTAATAAATAGGCAATATGCATGAAATTAGATAAGTGGAAGGCTTGATTACTTTGGGAAGAGTTAGAGAAAAAAATCAGTATGTTTACATGTAAAAACTTGATTGCAAAAAAACTTGATCAGTTTAAACGACGTAAGTATGATGGAAAAGCTCAATTTTTAAACTTACTATGAAGCCTCTCTATACGTGAGTTATAAGCCAAAGTATAACACTTTCTAGTATTTTTACAAAAGAAAAATATTTTAACGAGAGGCTGAATTTTAATATTTAGATGAAAATTGCACAAGTAGTAAGGACTAAAGGCATTAAGACTTAACCAATTTGAGTCTTTTCTTCTTTGGCTCCAAGAACCAGCCTTGTCAAGCAAGGCACCCCCTAGTTAGCCAAGTTGAACCCATACACTTTTACCCTTTCTTTGAAAACAGAGACCCACATCCATATACTTTTTATAAACACGTGAGGAAAATGGGTCAGAGAGATGAGTCAATTTCAAAGGAAAAAAGGGAATACCGATAGAAAGTCAAAATAAAAGGGTAGCCGGGTTGGCAAGTTAGTCAATCAGGTTGATCAAGTCAGAAATCAAGTAAAAAAAATGTTGTTATCGAGAAAAGTTTGAGAAAAGAGGGCAGGAAAAATTTGTAACCTGACCCAGCAAGTCGAAAGTTAGAAAATAAAGTCAAAATTCAAGGCTAGAAGTCGCCACTTGACCAAGTGAGATATCTAGTGGCGAAATAAAAAGTTCAAATCTTTGGTTTCTTGACTCACGTGTTTTTTTTCTTTTTACAGTTTATATTTTTAAACTTAGAACCCCTAGGACCCTACCTTGATACACCACTACCCTTAAGCCTCATTACACCCAAAACAAAGACCTTAAGGAACTATCTTGTGCAATATTATTCAAGGTATTAAATTTGTGGCAATACCGAGTGAATAGTCCTAGCAAATGGATTGACCTCGACCTCGGGTATGATTGTTGGAAATTTATTCGATCTAATGCATCTATGTGAATATGTGTTTTTATTTCGAGTCTTGTTTTATTTTTCGTTTTCTTTTACTTTCTTGAAATAAGTAAACCATGCCTGAAATTTGTCTTATCTTTTTCTTTATACTTGGGGACAAGTATGTTTTCGAGACCTGTCTGTTAGGGCTATATGCCGAGAGTTTGGAGATGCCAAAAATTTAGTGACGAATTCGGTTCCCAATAGGACCACAAATCCTGTTCGGAATAATGTGCACAAGAGCCGTGAGCCATCCTAGAAAGGTTGGCCGGCGAGGGTGTCCGTTGAAGGTGGCCACCTTCACAGTACACTATTCTCAGACATGGTAGTAAATTCCACGAACTTAGACTACAGTTGGACTTTTAAGATCACAAAAGAATTTTTGTATGCTCGGGCCTTTTAAGAAAAAACCCCCATGTGATACTTTTGATGGATGACAACTTATATAATGTATGTTTTGATTTTCAGCAAGTGTCCACTAAGTACTCCTGTACTCAGCCCTGCATGTATTTATAAATGTGCAGGTTGAACGTCAAGAGGGAGGAGAATTGATCGGAGTCGATGCTATTAAATAATCATGTGGATTGCTCGACAATTCGTGTCTTCATACACGAAGTCGTTCAGTAGGGACCTATTCCGCTCTATTTTGTTAAGTGAGAATTTCAAAGTCTCACCTTCGAACTCTGATTTAGTTGACAGGACGAATTATTCTATTTCGAGAACTTGTAATCAAAGTTATATCAATTTAATAAGTAATGTGCATTCAACTACCATTCTCTTCCTCTCTCTTACTTTACTATACTATTATCCCCTTCTATCTTACTTTACCAATTTTGTCTTAATTCTCGTGCCATATCCATTGTCCATATTTTTATAGGACGGAGAGAGTAATTAGTAATTAAATCCTTGTTACTGGATCTAGGAGACACATGACAAATTAAAGATTAATTTTTGGATTTTAGTGGGATTTTATTCTCACTCTTAAATCTCGTAAATTCAGCACACAGCTGTGAAATTTGTATTCTCTTTGTCCCTCTGAAGCTGAGTCATTTCCTTTTCTGGCAAAAAGTACTTTACTCTCTCTTCATCTCTCTATCATTTTCCTTTCTACATTTTATTCTCCTTTTACTTAACTTATTTAAAACAAATTTTCTTAAATCCCATGCCGAAAAGAAATGCCTCTACTACATAGGGACGGAGGGAGTAGTATACTTGTTGTAAGAGTCGGGAGTGATCGTCGGTGTAGAGACATGAATAAGGTGAATCGAAAAACACCAGAAAGTGGTAAGGCTTAACAAATTTAAGGCCACAACAGGTCTGATAGCTAGGACTTTGAGTTTGCGCTCAAATCCAAACATATTACACCGGTTTCGATTTTTAAAACACTGATTATCCTATTCAATACCTCAAAACATTAAAATAATGATTTAAAGACTTTTCCAACCAATGACTAAAAAAGTTATGGACTCATTAGTGTATTCTTTTTCCAATTAAATACTCCCATCCCAAAAGTAATACCCTACTTAAACACACATCTCCACGCAATCCCATCTTTCACTTGAGTTCACTTTCATCACACACACACATCCAAAACATGGAAAAACCTTCTATCCAGCGCCAAATCATAGCCATTTTCTTCTTCATTCTGGCCACCTCCGCTTCCGACTCCTACATCTACGGCGGGTGCTCGCAGATCAAATACACCGCGGGCTCCCAATTCGAATCAAATGCGTGTGTGTACACAATACACACTATGTATAGATTGTACACACTCTACACCAAAAATACGCAAAACTATGCACAAACTACACACATTATACATAATACATATACTTAAAAAAATACATAAAATGCACAAAATACACACAATACACACTCATATAAAAAATACAAATGCGTATACACACTGCACATCTTTCTCAATGCTCAGAGCCATCAAACCCTTCCTCTTCTTTTCACTTCACCATTTTTGTCCTTTTTGTCCTTATAGGATGACTCTGAGTGTTGGGAGATGAGGCAACTGGCAGGGTTCTTGCTTCGTCGTGTTCCAGTAAAAAAACGCATCTCCCTCGCTTGTTGGGTGAGACTTTGGTCTTCTTCGGCGCTTTATCCATGTGTGTGGGCAATTTTGATTCAAACGGTTTGATTGTTAGCTTAGCAAACACATATATTAGAGCTATCTTATGAAATAAACTTTTAAAATATAATAACTACTATGATGTTATATCGACCATAATGATCATATCTTGATGTTATTTCATAATAGAGATCGTAAAATCAAAGTTTGTAATTTATTTTGAACAAAATGGTTTGCTTGTTGCCTAGTAACTCAAATATAAAGAGTTAAGGTTTGAACGAACTTCAACGAGGCAACGATGATTATTATGCTCTAATGACTAAAATGATCCTGTCATCGATTCCATTACATTACAAATATCACAAAATGTATGTGTGTAGGGCAATTACAGTTCAAAAGGTTTGCTTGTTGGTCAAGTAAACACATATATTAGAGCGATCTTATGAAATAAGCTTTTAAGATATGACGACTGCTATTACGTTATATCAACCAAAATGTTCCTATCTTGGAGCTGCTACCTAACAGAGATCGTACTATGAAAGTTTGTAGGTCAATTGGATTAAAATGGTATAATCAGGCTCGAACTGATGACTTCCACCACGTCGATGTGACTCTCTACTGCTGAGTTATATCCCTTGCCAACACCCATCTAGAAATAAATGATGATTCCATTACATTACAGACATCATAAAATTTATATGTGCAAGGAAATTTCAGTTCAAAAGGTTTGCTTGTTGGCTAGGTAAACACATATATTATAGCGATTTATGAAATAAGCTTTTAATATATGACGACTACTATGATATTATATTAACCAATATATTCCTATCTTTGAGCTATTACCTATCAGAGATCGTATTATGAAAGTTTGTAGGTCATGTGAATTGAAGTGGTTAACATAAAATACACAAAAAGTACAACACACTGCTGCTAAAAACTTTGTATAAAAAATACACACTATACTCCACGCACTACACACTTTACATTATACACATTCACCTTAAACACAAAATGCACACAATACACACCATTAAAAAAACATACACACGCTGCTGCACACATTGTTATTATACACTACAAACATCACAAGTTGCACACACAGTATACAAACGCACACACTATAAAAAGAAAACACAGAGTATATACACATACTAAACATAGTACACGCAAAATCACACACATTGCACACATTTTTCCTATACAAAACAAAAAAAAATCCCTAAACATAGATAATATACACACTACAAAATACACACATCGCAGACATTTTTCCTATACTAATAAAAAAAATCACAAAATATAGATAATATATACACTACTGGCACAATATGCACTCATTGCACATACTACACGAACTACACATAATATACACACACAAGGTACACACAATGCAGATGTGTATACACATAATACAAGCACTACAAACACCACACAAAATACAAACTCACTCCACTTTACACACACTACACCAAAAATACGCATAACTATGCATAAACTGCACACATTATACATAATACATACACTTTACACAAAAAATACATAAAAGTGCACAAAATACACACAACGCACACATGCACACAGAACACACGCTACATAGTCTACTTATGTTGCACACAATACACAAAAAATACATACACTGCACTACACACACTCAATACACAAAGTACACACAACTAATACACAAGCCACAAATGTTGCACACACATTATAGACTGTACACACAAAAAACAACCAAGTATACATATATGTATAATACAAACACTCACATAATATACATACACACCACACACACATACTACAAACCTTGCCCATTATACTAAGTTAAACACATTATACAAAAAATACACACTATGCACACTCCGCACACTATATACACTTTACGCACTACATACTTTACATTACACACTCCCACTTTAAACATAAAATACCCACTATACACACATAACAAGCTACACACATAACACATAAGCAGAGATTGATAGTATACACTACAAACTCACAAGCTGCACACTATACAAACACACATACTACGAAAAGAAAACAAAACTACACACAATATACACACACAAGGTACACTCAATGCAGATGTGTATACACATAATACAAGCACTATAAACACCACACAAAATACAAACTCACTCCACTTTACACACACTACACCAAAAATACGCATAACTATGCATAAACTGCACACATTATACATAATACATACACTTTACACAAAAAATACATAAAGTGCACAAAATACACACAACGCACACATGCACACAGAACACACGCTACATAGTCTACTTATTGTCACGACCGCCCATACAAGGGGTACCACAAACGCGGCGATCGTGACCGACATGCATAGATTACAAATTAAAAAGAACAACTTAATTAATTTGAAGAAAGGAAAACTACTTAGTTTAAATATTTTAAGGTCATATTTTATTTTGAAAAGACATAAGATAAAATACTTTTAAAAAGACAATGGGAAAAATTAGACTTAAGAAATATAATAACTAAAAACTAAAGTAGAACAAGCACTTAACTTAAATCTCAGAGAATACCATTTTCAAAAGACAACGTAGATGCACGTTTAAATCCTAACACCACCATACATGTTCCAACACCAAAACGAAAAGCTTAAGGTCTTAAGACATAAATTAAAACATAGCAGCGGATAAATAAGGTTTCAAGAGAGTCAAGGATCACGCCTATGTATGACGACACAACGTATCCTAGGGTCTTTAGCCAGCTCAACATCCACCGCAACATCCCGCTCAACCTGCAAAATTTTTAAAAGAAATTGCAAGGCTGAGTACTTGTTGTACTCAATGGGCTCATGCCGAAAACATTTATCAAGTTATGTCATCCATACCAGTGATCTCGAGTTTTATACGCAGTAAAGAAATTATCACGAGAACACCAAAAATATTTCATAGACTGGCCAGTCAAATAATCTCCCCACTTTTCACATCAATCCAACAATCACAACCACAGTGCGACGAAAGTGTGGCCACACTATTCGCCCACGAGACCGGCCGACTTGCAAGGACGGCTCACGATCCCACCAGTGTACACAGCCCGATAGGGTTTACGGCCCTACTCGGACCCGAATTCGTTTCACAAAACAGCCATATAGCCTAACGGAGTAAACTCATACGAACTAGGCATCAGGCACACAATCTCATAACAAAACAGTCCATGGCATGACATAACAGTTAAACCACCCTTATATCTCCACATAATATTTTTCGGAAAAGTAAAGAGGTTTGAAAAGAAAGCCCACCTCGTTCTCTTAGCAAAATCACAACCCAACTTAGCAACTCTCGATCCTCGAGTTCACGAATACACAACACCCTTGTCAACGACAACACAAGTCAGCCTCACACAACACACATTACTATGCATGTCCTATCGTTTCTCTCTCATCGCTTTCCTCAATTTTCCCACACCCAACATACATCTCAAAGGTGTAAAACACACGTAACACATTTCAACTTATCACAAGTGATTTCAACATTTAAGCACATTTCTTGGACATACATGCATCATACAATATTTTTAAACCTGAAAAATAAGTGTTATTTTAACAAGACAGAAAACTGGCAGAACTGCGCGACCGTTTTGTAAAAATTACTATAAATTCACCCGACCTCAAAACATGCTAAAATTTGGTCACGATACAGAGGACACATTCAAGTTCATCCATGAAAATTTTCATATCGAAATCACGTCATTCAGCCAGTCATATCACATATTTAACTCTCTGGTCGGAACATACCATTTCTGACAGTATTGCGCAGTTCATTTTAAAAATTCACCATAAATTCATACTATGCCCAAAAAGGCTGAAAATTTAACACAATACAGAAGACACTTCAAATTTTCATATAGTTTAAGAATCGCATCAATCGGAGGTCATTTGGTCAGTCAAACAGAAAACGAAACATTCATGGCGAGAACTCACGTTTCTGGCAGATTTGCGCAGTCGACTTCAAAAATTTATTAAAAATTCATTTTTCGATAAAACGGGCTGAAATTCACACGAGACACAGAAAACACCTTGAAGTTTACTCAGTAAAAATGTCGTAGCAAAATTCGTTCTTTTGATGGGTCGAATACAGATCATAAGTCACTGGTCGTGCATCACAGATTTCTGGTTCCAGTTCGAAAATAAGGTTTTAAACTTCCACAACACAACCACCGATTTTTCATGCTCGAAAACACATAATCATGCTTACACGTTCCTCATACACATATTTGTATACAAACTCATATTATTCACCCAATAATTCGATCCAACTCACATGATTTCAATCAACAACGTAAAAACCACACAAGTTCTTACGAACACACAATTTCCCTCCCATTAGAACTTGCGATCTATCAAATCTACACTCTCTATATGCATGTAGGACTCAAAACGTGGTTCACTAGAGAAGGAGAAGAAAAAGTGTGCAAATATACCTTCCTTTACAAAAACCAATCGGTAGAAGAGAAGAACGAAGCGATCCGTTGGAAACTCTCGAAGGTACTTTCAATGGCTGCAAGAACAAACTTGAATGGAAGATTTTTGGAGATGGGAGAGTGGAGGAGATGAAAAAAAACGTGTGGGAGAGGGAGAGAATGAAAGTGGCGAAAATTTGAGGAGGATGGGGGCTAGGGTTTGTTTAATTTGTATTTATTTGCTAGGTTTAAGTCCATGAATGAATTAAATAAATAAATTGTGGGGAATTAAAATATAGGCCAATGAATAAAAATCCCACAATTATAAAGAGCCTAATTTTCGAAAATTATGGCTGCAAATTAATAAGGGATTATTTGATATTTACTTGGAGAGAAATAAATCCACAATTTGGGAAATAAAAATAATGAATACAAGGAAACAATTAAATTAAATCTCCAAGTAGGAAAATTATGGTGGGGGCCGAAAATTTCAAGGACTTTGCACAAGGAAATTATTTAAATCCCCAATTAAATAGAATAGGATTTAAATTTGGTAATTTCTTTTATGGAAAAAAAAGGCTCCCATAAAATAGGTAACAATCAATTAAATTCCCACAAGGAAAATAATAGTATGGGGCGTGTGACATGGAAGGGAAGTAGTAGAAAAATATTCACATCCCCAATTAAATTGACATAGGAATTTATTTGAATAAAGAGGGATTCCCCAAATTAGGAAACAAACAAAATATTCTCCCAATTTTATTGGAGAGGGCCGAAAATTGCTAGGATAAATAGCCAAGGGAAATATCCCAACTCTCTGTTTACTTTGGTTGAAGAAATAAAATATAACATGATTTAATTGGATTAACTTCAAAAGAAGAGAGTCCATAAAGCACCAATTAAAGCAAATGAAAAATAATCCAATCTCCTATTGGAGATTTTCGAAACTCCCAAGGAAAAAGGGATGGAGTTCGAATTTCATGTAGTGTAATTTAGGGTCCATTGGTTTGGATTTAATTTGGAATAAAGTCCCAAAACAATTAATTAAATCCACAAAGAGAAGTACTATTTCAATAATTTCGGAATGACCGGAAGTATCAATTAATTGACTCGAAAAAGGATTAATGCATGATCCTATTAATCTTTTCCTCACATTGGAAAACGATAAAAACTCGAGCTCATCATTCCACAATTACCACGACAATTTATTTCACGCAAAGCACTTATTCACATAAAATCAAACGTTTCATAAATTCCAAAACTCCAATAACGTATTAAAAGAGTCACAAAAGTTTGGGATGTTACATCCTTCCCCTCTAAACAGAAATTTCGTCCCGAAATTTAAACGTCTCACACAAACAGCTCGGGAAACTTTTCTTTCATCTTATCTTCTAATTCCCACGTAGCTTTCTCGGGACCATGGTGCTTCCACAACACCTTCACGGACGCTATCGACTTGTTTCGTAGCTCTTGTACCTTCCGATCTAGGATTGCTTCGGGCCTTTCCTCGTAGCTCATGTAGGGGGTTAGGATCACTTCCTCTTGGTGAATCACATGTTTGGGGTCAAACACGTACTTGCGCAACTGTGACACGTGGAACACGTTGTGCACGTTCCCAAAGCTGGGAGGTAACGCCAAACAATACGCTACAGGACCTACTTCGTAGTTGATCTCGTACGGTCCCACAAAACGTGGTTTCAGCTTGCCCTTCACTCCAAATCTCACAACTCCTCTCGTCGGGGAAACTTTCAAGAACACTTTGTCACCAACGTCGAATTTGATTTCCGTTCGACGCACGTCCGCATACGACTTCTGTCTATCTTGAGCTTCCTTGATCCTTGCGCGGATTTGATGCACAATTTCAGTCATCTTCTTTATAGCATCGGGCCCTAACATCTTCCTCTCGCCGACTTCATCCCAATAAAGTGGGGATTGACACTTCCTGCCGTACAAGGCTTCATACGGAGCCATATCGATCGTCGCTTGATAGCTATTGTTGTAGGCGAATTCAACCAATGGTAGAACTATTTCCCAACTTTCCCCTCGATCTAAGACAACTGCTCGCAACATATCTTCAAGTGTCTGAATCGTCCTCTCTGACTGCCCATCCGATTGCGGGTGATATGCAGTGCTGAAGTTCAGTTGTGTGCCCAATTCGCGTTGCATACTCATCCAAAACTTTGATGTGAACTTCGTATCGCGGTCGGATACAATGGTCTTTGGCACTCCGTGCAAACGCACAATCTCGTTCACGTAGAGCTTTGCTAGTTTGTCCGCGCCATAAGTAATCTTCATCGGTAAGAAGTGCGCGCTTTTAGTAAGTCGATCAATGATTACCCAAATCGCAGTGTTGCCCTTCTGTGACTTTGGCAAACCCGTCACGAAATCCATAGCTAGAGGCTCTCACTTCCATTCGGGAATTTCAAGCGGTTGTAACTTCCCATATGGCCGTTGGTGCAAGGCCTTCACTTGTTGGCATGCCAAACATCGTTCCACATACGACGCTACGTCCCCTTTCATTCCATTCCACCAAAACCGTTGATTCAAAACCCGATACATCTTCGTGCTTCCGGGGTGTGCGGTGTAAGGCGTGTCGTGCGTTTCACTCAAAATCTCATCTTTTAGCGCCTCATCGCTCGGCACACACAAACGTCCATCGTACGTCAAAGCATTATCCGCCTCCTCGCGGCAATGATCAAGCTTTTCGGCTCTCACCTTTGCACGTAACTCCTCCAACTTTCCATCACGTCGCTGGGCTTCTATGAGCTTGGTCTTCAAATCTGGCTCAATCACTAGCGTCGCCAATCTTGCACCCACTGTCTCGGGCGCTTTCACTATCTCCAAACTCATCTTGTCGAACTCGTGAATCAACGCTTCCTCTTGCGTTAGGAAATAAGCCAGTTGAGGTTGGTTCTTCCTACTCAAAGCATCAGCGACCACGTTCGCCTTGCCCGGATGGTAATTAATACCGCAGTCATAGTCTTTCACGACCTCTAACCAACGTCGTTGTCGCATGTTTAGCTCCTTCTGCTCGAAGAAGTACTTGAGACTTTTGTGATCGGTGTAGATTTCGCATCTCACTCCATAGAGATGATGTCTCCAAATTTTCAGTGCATGCACCACTGCTGCTAACTCCAAATCATGCGTCGGAAAATTCAACTCATTCGGTCTCAGCTGTCGGGAAGCATATGCTATCACCTTCCCATCTTGCATTAACACACATCCTAGTCCTACTTTCGACGCATCCGTATAGACGGCGAAGTCCTTGTCGGGTTCTGGTACCGCTAGGACTGGTGTTGTAGTCAATTTCTCCTTCAATAATTGGAAACTCGCCTCGCACTCTGGCGTCCAAACTACCTTAATTCCTTTCTTTAGTAGTTGCGTCATCGGTCTCGCAATCTTAGAGAATCCCTCGATGAATCGTCGATAATATCCTGCCAATCCCAAGAAACTGCGGATTTCACTTGGCGTTTTCGGCGATTTCCAATTCTGTACGGCCTCGACCTTTGCTGGGTCTACTTGAATCCCATTTGTCGTCACAATATGACCAAGAAAGTTCACTCGAGTCAACCAAGACTCACACTTACTAAACTTGACATAAAGTTTCTCCCTTCGCAACGTTTTCAACACTGTTCGTATGTGCTGTCCATGCTCCTCCTCGTTCCTCGAGTATACCAACACGTCGTCGATGAAGACTAACACAAACTTGTCAAGATACTCGTGGAAAACTCGGTTCATCAAGTCTATGAAAACGGCTGGGCGTTGGTCAGCCTAAATGGCATCACGACGAATGCATAATGGTCATAACGAGTGCGACAAGCAGTCTTAGGCACATCCTCTCGTCGGACCTTTAGTTGATGATACCCTGATCTCAAATCCATTTTCGAGAATACGCCCGCTCCTCGAAGTTGGTCAAACAAGTCGTCAATTCTTGGCAGTGGGTACTTATTCTTCAAGGTCATCTTGTTAAGCTCACGATAGTCGATGCACATCCTCATCGTTCCATCCTTCTTCTTAACGAACAAAACTGGCGCTCCCCATGGTAACACACTGGGTCGAATGAAACCCAAGTCTAACAGTTCTTGTAACTGTACCTTCAACTCGGCCAACTCCTTAGGGGCCATTCGATATGGCGCCTTTGATACTGGCGCAGACCCTGGTTCCAACTCAATAGTAAATTCCACTTGTCTGTCGGGTGGCGGTCCTGGCAAAGCTTCTGGAAACACATCGGGAAAATCTCGCACCACTGCCACGTCTTCCACTCTCAAATCCTTCTTTTCTTCCCCACTCAAGTATACCAGATACGCTGGATGCCCTTTTCTTATCATCGTAGTTGCTTGCAATGCGGAGATTATGGAGGTTCGTCGGTTCATGGAGATCCCATACAAGATAGCCGGCTCTTCGCCCGTGGCTTGAAAAGAAATCTGTCTCTCTTTACAGTGAATCGTTGCGTGGTTCTCAGTAAGCAAATCCATTCCCAAAATTATGGCAACGTTCTCCAAAGGCATGACGTGTAAAAGTCGAGCTACTACTCCTTACTCTCCTAACACAAACTTTAGTCAAATAGTCTTAACTTGGATATGAACCGATTTTGGATTGTAACAATTAGTTATGATCACCCCCTCGGAGCTTGAAAGAACATAAGATAGGTCATGAATATGGGATGGAATCAAATTAATGTCAACTCTCATAATAGGCCACCAAAAGATAATTCAGTTGTTCGACCAAATTTGAAAGGTCCACACATCAATGGATAATGACTTAAAGGGTTGAGGAAAAGAAATGATCAATTGCATGAGGATTGAGAAATGTAGGCAGTTGTCACAAAGCGGTACTGATTATGGTTCAAGGAAAATCATAATATGGACCGACAGAATCACCTCAATGGGTTCATAAGTTTGTGAAAGGCACTCAAAGTCAAAGGGGCGATTGAAAACAAAATCAAGTGGATTAAGTTTGTTAAGGCAAGGAACAAAATGTAGGCCTTAACTTCATTTGGTAGAAAGAAAGGTTCTATTATGGAAAGGATACATGAACTGAACCAAAAAGAATTTCACTCTGTAAGAAAGAACTTGACACAGACACGGTGACAAAATAAAAGGCAGAACAAAAGTTCGAAGAAGAATATCCCATAGAAAACATGTCTGTGAAACGTGATTATATTGAAGGACGTAACTGCAAGCAGCCTTAGGAATGAAGCTCAATAGCAAAGGCTCACAGAGTCAAAGTATGGTCCATATAAATAATAGGCCAAAGAAGACTACAATCAATCCAAGTGTCCAAAGTTATGAAGGCAACACCACTTTCTAAGAACTGAAAGTGAGTTATGACTCAATAGGGGAAAAGAAACAATACGCATCACTTGCAAGGTGTGAATGAAACAAGCTGTTAAATAGACAATGGCTCACGGCTATTTGAAAGGTCCTAAAAGATAACTTCTTATAATCCAAGTAAGAACTGTCGATTAGAATAGTTTGTTCCAGCTATTAAAGTCGCACCTCCTTGTTCATCTTTCGCAAGCTGAAACTGGTAACATCGCTCTAAGAACTGTGGATTTCACGCTGAGATTCTTCGTGTCATTGCCACTAATAACGATAGTTGAAATCCATATCTTCATAAAATTCTTTGCCTGTCATAATGACTATCCTCGTATGACATGGTTATCATCCTCATGCTCCTTAGCAGGGTATGGAGATCACCTCCATCGTGCTTCCACTTACGCAAGAATAAACTATACTAATTTAAATCGCGAGTATGATCGCTCGTCGTTGCATGAAAATATCTCTCAGCATCGGTTCTTCTTGTCTCGCACCTTGACTTAAGCGTTTGCCTAAACTCTCATATTCTCGTACGTTTCATTGCTCGGAAAAGCAATTGTTAAGTTTTCAACTTAGAACTACGATTCACGCGGTCAACTAGGCTTATATTTTAGGTCCTCTAAGTTCACAACACAATTCATCATCTCATAGATCATCATCTACCATAATTTACGTAATTCATACCTCAAGATAAACACACCACATTTTCACATCTCATAGCAAAACACTTTCGAACTTTACAACTATATTCTAAACTTTTGAAACAAAATTTCTTTACACTTTCACACTTTCCAAAAAAAATTCCACATCTCACTTTTAAAATAAAAGTTTTGACTCAACTAAAACGTACTTCCGCATCAACTTTCATCATTCGTATAAAACACTCCATAGAATAACGTATCATACTTCGCATCTCATAACATACATAACATCACACTTCCATAGCTCAATTTTCCAAACTGAAAAGTTATTTCTTTTTTTTTTAAAACTTTTTTTTTTTGTCGAAACTCAATTTTTTTTCTTTTGGACAATTCATACTCACAATATTTTGCATTGATCAATTAATTTTCCTGAAAGAAAGAACTAACATGTTTTCATTTAAAGTTCAAAGATATTTTTTTTTCAAAAATTCCAACAACTTTCCACAACATAAATATTTTTCCTCAATCATACTCCACTAGAACAACTAGTCATTAATATTGCAAAACAATCAACCTCAAAATCATTTTTCCATTTTTTTCTACATGTCAAACACCATGCAAATCTTTCAAAACTCCTAGCGCATTTGTATTCCAGACAAAACACTCATGTACTTCGCATATATGTTTGAAACAACATTTTTAGTTACTCGTCTTTTCTCATAAATTTCAACATTCTCAAAACAACTCATCAATTTCCATTTTTGATGTAAAACACTCCATCTTCCTATGTTCGCATGCTTACATCGTAGAACTTTCACACATAACACATATTTACGACATTATGTCACTCATGCTCACGTTTCACATAAGCATACCAGAACAATATCCCATTCTTACATACAACACGTGTTTAGATCATCTTGACAATCATCATCATACTCAACAAAATCATACTATCACAACATCGTACTCATATATATATATCACGCGCTTAGATTATCATGGAAATCATGCTCATATTCCACATAATCATGTCATTACAATTCATCTTCATGCATAACGTTCATCCACATGCATACACTTGCCAAACACCCTCATCATATCATCAACCATTCCATGCATCCATCTTGCATACTTTCAACAATTTAAACATACCTCACTTTCATCGGTTGAGCGTGATGCTTGGATGTTGAGCCTTCGTGACACTTCTAGTCAAATAAGGGTTCACTAACTTAGACTTAAAGTGAAAGAAGACTCTCGGACTAGAGCGAAAGAACAAAGCTCTGATACCACTCTGTCACGACCGCCCATACAAGGGGTACCACAAACGCGGCGATCGTGACCGACATGCATAGATTACAAATTAAAAAGAACAACTTAATTAATTTGAAGAAAGGAAAACTACTTAGTTTAAAGATTTTAAGGTCATATTTTATTTTGAAAAGACATAAGATAAAATACTTTTAAAAAGACAATGGGAAAAATTAGACTTAAGAAATATAATAACTAAAAACTAAAGTAGAACAAGCACTTAACTTAAATCTCAGAGAATACCATTTTCAAAAGACAACGTAGATGCACGTTTAAATCCTAACACCACCATACATGTTCCAACACCAAAACGAAAAGCTTAAGGTCTTAAGACATAAATTAAAACATAGCAGCGGATAAATAAGGTTTCAAGAGAGTCAAGGATCACGCCTATGTATGACGACACAACGTATCCTAGGGTCTTTAGCCAGCTCAACATCCACCGCAACATCCCGCTCAACCTGCAAAATTTTTAAAAGAAATTGCAAGGCTGAGTACTTGTTGTACTCAATGGGCTCATGCCGAAAACATTTATCAAGTTATGTCATCCATACCAGTGATCTCGAGTTTTATACGCAGTAAAGAAATTATCACGAGAACACCAAAAATATTTCATAGACTGGCCAGTCAAATAATCTCCCCACTTTTCACATCAATCCAACAATCACAACCACAGTGCGACGAAAGTGTGGCCACACTATTCGTGTCACGCCCGCATTTCCTAAGGATAGGAAGCACGGTGGATCGCGACTAGGGGAGGGATAAAGAAGCGGGGAAGAAAGGGGGAGAACAAGAATACTTGACCCGAAAACATTTAATAAAAGGAAGTTCACTTCAAAACATTGTACTGTGACGACATTACTAAAGTTAAAGTAATCAGAGTTTAAATAAAAACATTGTATCGGATTACAAAGCAGCGGAAAAGACCAAGAGATAGATAATGTCGAGTATGACGACACGACACCATCCGGAAACCAAGTGAGACACCTTTTGACCTTAACTGCTCAACATCCGTCATCCCCATCGCCGCTCAACCTGCACATTAAGAAAACAACATGCAGGGCTGAGTACTTGATGCACTCAGTGGACACACGCCAAAATCCTAGTTTGTCATGCCATAACAGTGTAACCTTGGGGTTTTAAGTGTAAAGAAAATAACCCAAGTACACTAAAACATATTTCACAAATTCGACTGCGCAGCCATTTTCAGATATTGCCACCCTTATTCCCACCATCATACACTATCTGATCCAACGGCCTGGCTCGGCACCTCGGCCGACCGTCTCGGCCGCCTGGCTCGGCACATGTCTCGGCGTCTGGCTCGGCCCTGGCTCGGCACCTGTCTCGGCACCTCTCTCGGCACTGGCTCGGCACCTGTCTCGGCATCTGGCTCGGCACATGTCTCGGCCGTCTGGCTCGGTACCTCGGCCGCCTGTCTCGGCACTTGGCCGGGCACATGTCTCGGCACCTGGCTCGGCACATGTCTCGGCGTCTGGCTCGGTACCTCGGCCGACCGTCTCGGCCGCCTGGCTCGGCACCCGTCTCGGCATCTGGCTCGGCGCCCGTCTCGGCCGCTGGCCCGATCAAGTGCACACCCATTTTCCTCCAACCAACGATTCACAAACCTTATACAACATTCACACCACACATTCTACATCCCAAAACACACCCGAAAACATGAGATCAAGCCTTCAAAACTCTCCACAACACCCCCCTAGGCCAAACCCTAAAACTCTCGGCCAACACACACAAACCACCCGAACCAACCGCTGTTTCCCCCGAACCATCCCCTGGCCAAACACACCCACATACCTCACAATATCAAAGCACCCAGATTCACCCCCACTGCACATAAACACATCCCCCAGAAACGTACAACTCGCTGAACTGCGCAGTTTACTTACAAAAAACATTATAAACTCATCCGACATCCAATGAAGCTGAAATTTACACACCACACAGAAGACACACCCAAGTTTACACAGTTAAAATTTCGTACCAAAAGGAGATCGTTTGATCAGTCAAAAAGGGGTCGGAACCCACTGTCAGTCACCACCGAAAACATACCCCACACAAACACATGATCACAAAACCTATTCAGCATCTAAAACATTCAAAACGTCCTAAATGCATGTGGTTCGGGTATGGAAATAGGGTTTTGGACTACCTTCTCGAAGAGTTCAAATGTAGTTCGAAAGTCTTCCCTACTCCGACTCCAAATCGGTACGCGAGAGTGTGATACCTTGATGAATTCAAGAAATCAATGAGAGGGAGTGAGTGGGGGAAAGGTGAGAACCGAGAGGGAGAAAGAGAGAGAGAGACCTTACCGGTGTTGAGAACAAAAGCGAGAGGGAGATGAGAGAAACCGATGATTGTGATTGGAAAGGGGATAATGTATCGGTTATGTGGGAGTGGGGAGGTTGAGAAAATAGTGGGGTGAGGGGGAGGGGTTTCGAAAATAGGGAGAGAGGGGTTTAATTTGTTAATTAGGATTTTAATTCAAAGCTTAATTAATTATCCCAAAAACATTTTGCTTAGGTAAATAATCATATCCCCAAAAATAATATAAATCAATTAAGACTTACCAAACCATATCTTAAACAAGATATTCACAAAATTCATTCCTTAATAAAAAACAATATTCAACACATTTTTTTTTTCCGGATATTACATTCCTCCCACCTTAAAAAAAAATTTCGTCCCGAAATTTTCCTAGATCATTCAAACAGCTCCGGAAACTTCTCTCTCATCTTATCTTCTAATTCCCATGTTGCTTCTTCGACTCCATGATTCCTCCACTGTACCTTCACCGAAACAATTGACTTATTCCTCAATTCTTGCACCCTTCGATCCAAAATGGCCTCGGGCTTCTCCTCATAGCTTAGATCGGGATTTAGGATCATCATCTCTTCTTGGTGAACTATGTGTGTGGGGTCAAACACATACTTCCTCAATTGTGACACATGGAAGACATTGTGCACATTTCCCAAGCTTGGTGGTAGAGCCAATCTATAGGCTACCGCACCGACTCTATCCAAAATCTCATACGGTCCGATAAATCGGGGTCTCAGCTTTCCTTTCACTCCAAATCGAGTTATTCCTTTAGAAGGGGCAACCTTCAGAAAAACTTTCTCTCCAGATTCGAATTGTAGATCGGTCCTCCGAGCATCGGCGTATGATTTCTGTCGATCCTGCGCCTCCTTGATCCTCCCACGGATTTGTCGAACAATCTCTATCATCTCTTCTACAGAGTCTGGTCCGAGAATTCTTCTCTCACCCACTTCATCCCAATAAAGTGGCGATCTACACTTCTTTCCATACAATGCCTCATATGGAGCCATCTTGATAGTCGCTTGGTAACTATTGTTGTAAGCGAACTCTACCAAGGGCAACACTTCTTCCCAACCTACGCCTCGATCTAGCACCACGGCCCGCAGCATATCCTCTAAGGCTTGAATCGTTCTCTCTGACTGCCCATCGGTTTGTGGGTGGAAGGCAGTACTAAAATTCAACTTAGTCCCCAACTCGCGCTGCAGGCTCGTCCAAAATCTAGAAGTAAATTTAGCATCGCGATCGGATGTAATTGTCGCTGGTACTCCATGCAGACGTATAACCTCCCGCACATATATCTTAGCCAACTGGTTGGATCCATAGGTAGCACGAACCGGTACAAAATGAGCAGATTTGGTGAGGCGATCTACAATCACCCAAATCACAGTGTTTCCTCGCTGGGATTTTGGCAGTCCTGTCACAAAGTCCATTGCAATATGTTCCCACTTCCATTCTGGAACCTCGAGGGGTTGCAATCTCCCATAGGGCCGTTGGTGTAGCGCCTTTACTTGTTGACATGCTAGGCATCTCTCCACAAATGCTGCAACATGCTTTTTCATACCGTTCCACCAAAATTGCCTCTTCATGTCTTGATACATCTTGGTGCTTCCTGGATGAGCAGCGTATGGGGTTTCATGTGCTTCTCTCATGATTTCGATCCTCAGGCCTTCATCCTTAGGCACACACAACCTTCCCTTGTATGTGAGACCATTATCCGCTGCCTCGTGAAAGTTTCCGAGTTCACCCGCCCTCACTTCTGAGCGAATCTTTTCTAGTAACGTATCTCGCCGTTGAGCTTCCACAATTCTGGCTCTTAAGTCGGGTTCCATCACCAACGTGGCTATTATTCCTTCCACAGTCTCGGGCATTCTCACTACTTCCAACCGCATCTTACTGAACTCTTGGATTAAACTCTCCTCGATAGTAAGAAAGGTGGTCAGCTGAGATTGAGACTTCCTACTAAGAGCATCGGCCACTACGTTTGCTTTTCCCGGATGGTAATTTATACCACAATCGTAGTCCTTCACCAACTCGAGCCATCTACGTTGGCGCATGTTCAACTCCTTTTGCTCAAAGAAGTACTTTAGACTCTTATGGTCCGTGTATATCTCACAACGGACTCCATAGAGATGATGTCTCCAGATCTTCAGTGCATGTACCACGGCTGCTAGTTCTAAGTCATGTGTCGGATAGTTCAGCTCATGGGGCTTCAATTGTCTCGATGCATATGCAATCACTTTCCCCTTCTGCATAAGCACACATCCAAGTCCCACCTTCGACGCATCCGTATACACCGCATAGTCAGTCCTTGACTCCGGCACAGCTAGAATTGGTGCGGTGGTCAATTTCTCCTTCAACAACTGAAAGCTCGCCTCACATTCTGGTGTCCAAATCATCTTGACTCCCTTTTTCAGTTGTTGTGTCATTGGCCTTGCTACCTTCGAGAATCCCTCAATGAATCTTCGATAATAGCCCGCCAGTCCTAAGAAGCTTCGAATTTCATTTTGTGTAGAAGGCGACTTCCCTTCCTGCACCGCTTCCACCTTGGCCGGGTCTACGCGGATTCCATCTGAGGTTACTACATGTCCAAGAAAATTCACTTCCTTGAGCCAAAACTCGCATTTACTGAACTTGGCATATAGTTTCTCGTCCCTTAGAGTTGCTAGGACGGTTCTCAAGTGCTCTTTGTGCTCCTCCACGTTCTTCGAGTAAACGAGCACATCATCGATGAAAACTAGGACAAACCGATCCAAATATGGATGGAACACGCGATTCATAAGGTCCATGAACACTGCCGCGGCGTTCGTCAGTCCAAAAGGCATCACAACGAACTCATAATGACCATACCTTGTTCGAAAAGCCGTCTTGGGTACATCTTCTCGCCGAACCCTCAGCTGATGGTACCCAGACCTCAAATCCATCTTAGAGAAGACTCCTGCCCCTCGAAGTTGGTCAAACAAGTCGTCTATCCTTGGTAGTGGATACTTGTTCTTCAGCGTCAGTTTGTTTAGCTCTCGATAGTCGATGCACATCCTCATCGTTCCATCCTTCTTCTTTACAAACAACACTGGTGCTCCCCATGGCGACACGCTAGGTCTAATGAATCCCAATTCCAGTAGCTCTTGTAGTTGCACCTTAAGCTCCTCCAACTCCTTTGGCGCCATCCTATAAGGTGCTTTGGATATTGGTGCCGATCCGGGCTCCAGATCGATCGTGAATTCTACCTGCCGGTCGGGTGGGGGTCCCGGCAAAGCATCGGGGAAGACATCGGGATATTCACTCACTATCGCCACATCTTCTATCTTCCTGTCTTTCTTCTCCTCCCCATTCAAATAAACAAGGTACGCTGGACATCCCTTCCTCATCATTGTAGTGGCTTGCAGCGCGGAGACAATGGACTTGCGTCGGTTCATTGAGATTCCGTAAAACCTCGTCGGCTCTTTTCCTGGGGTTTCAAACGAAATTTCCCTTTCTCTACAATGAAGGGTAACGTGGTTCTCCGCTAACCAATCCATACCCAAGATTATGTCTACGCTACCCATCGTCATTACTTGTAAATTATGAGCCAACAGACTGAGTTCACCTATTCCAAAGTTCACACACGCACAAGATCGGGATATATCTATAGTCCCGCCTACCGGTGAGGTCACACTCATAGTGGGTTCGGTCTTAACAGTAGGTAATCCTAATGTATCCACACAAGAAGCTGATATAAAGGAGTGCGACGCACCCGTATCAAACAAGACAACTATAGGCATGTTGAGAAGTGTGCCCATACCTGCCAAATTTCCTTGTCCAAAGGTTTCTTGCCCGCTTGCCGGCTGTTTCCCCTTCAAGGCGTAGGCCCTTGCTTGCGACGGCAGTCCTTGGCGGCGTTGTTGCGGTTGAGGTGCAGGTAGTGCCTGGGATGGTGGACGGAAGCCTAACTGGTTCTGTCTCGTCCCCGTTCCCATGTTCTTATTTGGGCAACTTCGGAAGTAATGGCCACTTCCACCACAGCTGAAGCATCTAGGGTCTCGACACTCTCCGGTGTGGTACTTGAAGCATCTTCCACATTGAGGGTTCCTCGGCGGAAAGTTTGCCCTCGGGTGATAGGTATTCTGTCTCCCGCCATTATAGGGTGGGTTCCTTTTGTGTTGTGGCCTCTTGCCACCATACTGAGTTTGATCACCCTCCCACCTTCTCTTCTCTTGATGACCTGACTGAGCTTGTAGGGGTGTCGCGTTTGTTGTCGCCACTATTTTTGGTTTAGGGAGTGCATCTTCCACGTCCAGTGCACAAGTCAAGATCTCCGAGTAGGAGAGTTCTCCTCGGCTAGCCAAAGCAGCCTTTATCTCATCTTTGAGCCCGGCCCGGAACTTCACCGCCCACTTCTCGTCGGTATCCATCAACTCGGGCGCATATCGTGCCATCTGCGCGAGGGCTCGGTCGTACTCAGTTACAGTCATTCGGCCTTGGCTCAGCGTGTGGAATTCTACCACCTTGGCCCGTCTGTACGTCTTTGGGACATACTTGTTATCAATCTCCATTTTAAACCCCTCCCATGTTAGCGCTTCCAGGCGTGCAGGGTTCATAGTTCTTTGCCGAGTCTCCCACCAGTAATCGGCATCACCTGATAGTTGAAAGGTGGCGCAAGCAATGCGCTCCCTATCTGTACACTCCATGACCCTGAAAATACGCTCGAGGCCGCGTATCCACTCCTCAGCTTTTGATGGATCTCCTTGTCCATCGAATTTAGGGGGGTTCTGCCTGGAGAACGTCACTATGAATCTTTCTTGCTGAGGCGGGGGTGGAGGTGGTGGTGGAGGCGGTGGTGGAGGTGGTGCCTCAGCGTTGGGTCCTTGTCGTGGGTGGCGTCCACGTCTTGGCGGCATTCTGATTCAATATCCATAAAGTGTTACTACAAATATCATCCACAATTACCACCTTCTCAAAAATTTCTCAAAAAGAAAAAAAAACTTCGTGTGGTTCAAGATATAACACATAGGATATAAATCAAATCCAAATCCTCATTAAAAGAAAGAAGGTTAAAACGTTGTTTCACAAGAGCAGTTCACACTAAAAGCAAAAATTAAAAAGACATCGAACTATTTTATTTCTAGACTACGACTCGATCATCTTCATCCATAGGCCCTTCCTCCGGGTCTTCGTCATCGTCCTCCTCGGGGTTCCCTTGCGGAGCCACCTCGGGTTCCTCCTCGGGATCCTCTTCGGTTTCCTCCTCATAGTTATCTTCAAACCCTTGCTCACCCTCGTACATACTCACGTACTTGTCCTGATACACGATCCTCTCTTGCACATCCTGTGGGGGCTGTTCCTCGCGAGAGTCTACCAGTGCACAATACACGGCCTTCCGGAAGCCAGCCATGTCGCCCACCACGTCTTCGGTAACGGGCTCATGCCACGTGTACCTCCTCGCCGTTCTTTTAGCCCACTCCTTCCAGCTGTCAGGGAGCAACTCTATTAGCTTCTCAATGCCGTCATACTCTGTCACTCCGAACTCCTGAGCTGCCCTCCAGAGGGTGTCGAAGTGTGCTACGAACTCGATCAACGGTATGTGATCCTTCTTCCGATACACTCTATACTCTCTGAGCACCCTCTGTGCCCTAAGTCTATCACGATCACTCCGTCGCGGGGTTCGGATCATACGTGCCATCTAAAAAAAAAACAATCGCCTCGCGTATAAAAAAAACAGAGTGCATAACCGAAGAAGAGAAAGATGTGTAAAAGCAGACGTATCGCTACTCTAACTCCAACCCGTTGGTGTTCAAAAGCCAAAAATTCTTATCTACTATTGGTCCAAGAAGCACTAGTGAAAACCTCTTACGTCTAAAATCAATCATTCAAAAGGCCAACACATTCTCACATAACAAGCTCACCTCAACATTCACGTCATCATATCATCACACATCAGCCACATGCTTTCATATAAATTCGACACAAAACAACAATTCATAACTCAAATAATTTCCAACCTTTCACATCAATTTGCACCCTTCTACATGCACCAACATTTACTTAAACTTTCCAAAAATCATTTTCTCCAAAACTTTTTGAAATTTAACCACCACTCAAAAACCATTCCACACTTTCTCGAAAACTCAACTCTTTTCCTCCACGTTCGAACAAAACCAAAATCACCATTTCCTCCACTTTCCAAAAATCCAAAATTTTTCATTACCTCATTTCAGGTTGAGTGCGACGAGTCGGATGTTGAGCCAATGACACTTTTGAAAACTTACTCAATTATTTATTTTGATCCAGGGATACAAACTAGATCAAGACAGAAAAAAGACTCTTGGATCCAGTGCAGAAAGAAAACTGCGCTCTGATACCACTCTGTCACGCCCGCATTTCCTAAGGATAGGAAGCACGGTGGATCGCGACTAGGGGAGGGATAAAGAAGCGGGGAAGAAAGGGGGAGAACAAGAATACTTGACCCAAAAACATTTAATAAAAGGAAGTTCACTTCAAAACATTGTACTGTGACGACATTACTAAAGTTAAAGTAATCAGAGTTTAAATAAAAACATTGTATCGGATTACAAAGCAGCGGAAAAGACCAAGAGATAGATAATGTCGAGTATGACGACACGACACCATCCGGAAACCAAGTGAGACACCTTTTGACCTTAACTGCTCAACATCCGTCATCCCCATCGCCGCTCAACCTGCACATTAAGAAAACAACATGCAGGGCTGAGTACTTGATGCACTCAGTGGACACACGCCAAAATCCTAGTTTGTCATGCCATAACAGTGTAACCTTGGGGTTTTAAGTGTAAAGAAAATAACCCAAGTACACTAAAACATATTTCACAAATTCGACTGCGCAGCCATTTTCAGATATTGCCACCCTTATTCCCACCATCATACACTATCTGATCCAACGGGTGACAAGGGGCGTGGCCACACCCCAGGTCAACTTGCTCTCAGATGGCTCCCGGTCTCGTGTACACTAGCCTGAGGGTTCGCAGCCCTACAGACCCGAATTCGATTAAACATATGTGGTAAACCACTTCAGATAGGTTTCAAAGTAAAACAGTTGGCAAGACAAACAGTTCACCTCCATAAAAACATTTCCGGAACAAAGTCCGTAATAAAGAGATCCCACAGTATAGTAGGATAGGAAAGCCCACCTCAATTGCTTAGCTTTTAAATAGTTCCCTTCTTCAACCATAATTTCCTCGTAAAAGATCACCCTTTTGAAAGATAAACAAATGTCATGATTAGAGTCAGGAAAGACGAGGTTTAAACGACAATGCATGATTCCTACGTGGATGACTTCAACATCTAGCACGTTACACGTACACACACTTAACAACATCTTATAAGTCAATCACACAAAATCACACGTCCGAAACACACCACGCACGCACCCGACACGCATACCACGCACCCACGACGCGCACACGACACACACCCGAAACACTCGTACTCCCGGTATACCCTCCTTGTGCAAACGGCTCACTTGGCTCGGAAAAGGTTCGGAAAAGGCTCGGTGTCTCGGCCTGGCTCGGCACCTCGGCCGACCGTCTCGGCCGACCGTCTCGGCCGCCTGGCTCGGCACATGTCTCGGCGTCTGGCTCGGCCCTGGCTCGGCACCTGTCTCGGCACCTCTCTTGGCACTGGCTCGGCACCTGTCTCGGCATCTGGCTCGGCATCTGGCTCGGCACATGTCTCGGCCGTCTGGCTCGGTACCTCGGCCGCCTGTCTCGGCACTTGGCCGGGCACATGTCTCGGCACTTGGCCGGGCACATGTCTCGGCACCTGGCTCTGCACATGTCTCGGCGTCTGGCTCGGTACCTCGGCCGACCGTCTCGGCCGCCTGGCTCGGCACCCGTCTCGGCACCTGGCTCGGCGCCCGTCTCGGCCGCTGGCCCGATCAAGTGCACACCCATTTTCCTCCAACCAACGATTCACAAACCTTATACAACATTCACACCACACATTCTACATCCCAAAACACACCCGAAAACATGAGATCAAGCCTTCAAAACTCTCCACAACACCCCCCTAGGCCAAACCCTAAAACTCTCGGCCAACACACACAAACCACCCGAACCAACCGCTGTTTCCCCCGAACCATCCCCTGGCCAAACACACCCACATACCTCACAATATCAAAGCACCCAGATTCACCCCCACTGCACATAAACACATCCCCCAGAAACGTACAACTCGCTGAACTGCGCAGTTTACTTACAAAAAACATTATAAACTCATCCGACATCCAATGAAGCTGAAATTTACACACCACACAGAAGACACACCCAAGTTTACACAGTTAAAATTTCGTACCAAAAGGAGATCGTTTGATCAGTCAAAAAGGGGTCGGAACCCACTGTCAGTCACCACCGAAAACATACCCCACACAAACACATGATCACAAAACCTATTCAGCATCTAAAACATTCAAAACGTCCTAAATGCATGTGGTTCGGGTATGGAAATAGGGTTTTGGACTACCTTCTCGAAGAGTTCAAATGTAGTTCGAAAGCCTTCCCTACTCCGACTCCAAATCGGTACGCGAGAGTGTGATACCTTGATGAATTCAAGAAATCAATGAGAGGGAGTGAGTGGGGGAAAGGTGAGAACCGAGAGGGAGAAAGAGAGAGAGAGACCTTACCGGTGTTGAGAACAAAAGCGAGAGGGAGATGAGAGAAACCGATGATTGTGATTGGAAAGGGGATAATGTATCGGTTATGTGGGAGTGGGGAGGTTGAGAAAATAGTGGGGTGAGGGGGAGGGGTTTCGAAAATAGGGAGAGAGGGGTTTAATTTGTTAATTAGGATTTTAATTCAAAGCTTAATTAATTATCCCAAAAACATTTTGCTTAGGTAAATAATCATATCCCCAAAAATAATATAAATCAATTAAGACTTACCAAACCATATCTTAAACAAGATATTCACAAAATTCATTCCTTAATAAAAAACAATATTCAACACATTTTTTTTTTCCGGATATTACAATTCGCCCACGAGACCGACCGACTTGCAAGGACGGCTCACGATCCCACCAGTGTACACAGCCCGATAGGGTTTACGGCCCTACTCGGACCCGAATTCGTTTCACAAAACAGCCATATAGCCTAACGGAGTAAACTCATACGAACTAGGCATCAGGCACACAATCTCATAACAAAACAGTCCATGGCATGACATAACAGTTAAACCACCCTTATATCTCCACATAATATTTTTCGGAAAAGTAAAGAGGTTTGAAAAGAAAGCCCACCTCGTTCTCTTAGCAAAATCACAACCCAACTTAGCAACTCTCGATCCTCGAGTTCACGAATACACAACACCCTTGTCAACGACAACACAAGTCAGCCTCACACAACACACATTACTATGCATGTCCTATCGTTTCTCTCTCATCGCTTTCCTCAATTTTCCCACACCCAACATACATCTCAAAGGTGTAAAACACACGTAACACATTTCAACTTATCACAAGTGATTTCAACATTTAAGCACATTTCTTGGACATACATGCATCATACAATATTTTTAAACCTGAAAAATAAGTGTTATTTTAACAAGACAGAAAACTGGCAGAACTGCGCGACCGTTTTGTAAAAATTACTATAAATTCACCCGACCTCAAAACATGCTAAAATTTGGTCACGATACAGAGGACACATTCAAGTTCATCCATGAAAATTTTCATATCGAAATCACGTCATTCAGCCAGTCATATCACATATTGAACTCTCTGGTCGGAATATACCATTTCTGACAGTATTGCGCAGTTCATTTGAAAAATTCACCATAAATTCATACTATGCCCAAAAAGGCTGAAAATTTAACACAATACAGAAGACACTTCAACTTTTCATATAGTTTAAGAATCGCATCAATCGGAGGTCATTTGGTCAGTCAAACAGAAAACGAAACATTCATGGCGAGAACTCACGTTTCTGGCAGATTTGCGCAGTCGACTTCAAAAATTTATTAAAAATTCATTTTTCGATAAAACGGGCTGAAATTCACACGAGACACAGAAAACACCTTGAAGTTTACTCAGTAAAAATTTCGTAGCAAAATTCGTTCTTTTGATGGGTCGAATACAGATCATAAGTCACTGGTTGTGCATCACAGATTTCTGGTTCCAGTTCGAAAATAAGGTTTTAAACTTCCACAACACAACCACCGATTTTTCATGCTCGAAAACACATAATCATGCTTACACGTTCCTCATACACATATTTGTATACAAACTCATATTATTCACCCAATAATTCGATCCAACTCACATGATTTCAATCAACAACGTAAAAACCACACAAGTTCTTACGAACACACAATTTCCCTCCCATTAGAACTTGCGATCTATCAAACCTACACTCTCTATATGCATGTAGGACTCAAAACGTGGTTCACTAGAGAAGGAGAAGAAAAAGTGTGCAAATATACCTTCCTTTACAAAAACCAATCGGTAGAAGAGAAGAACGAAGCGATCCGTTGGAAACTCTCGAAGGTACTTTCAATGGCTGCAAGAACAAACTTGAATGGAAGATTTTTGGAGATGGGAGAGTGGAGGAGATGAAAAAAAACGTGTGGGAGAGGGAGAGAATGAAAGTGGCAAAAATTTGAGGAGGATGGGGGCTAGGGTTTGTTTAATTTGTATTTATTTGCTAGGTTTAAGTCCATGAATGAATTAAATAAATAAATTGTGGGGAATTAAAATATAGGCCAATGAATAAAAATCCTACAATTATAAAGAGCCTAATTTTCGAAAATTATGGCTGCAAATTAATAAGGGATTATTTGATATTTACTTGGAGAGAAATAAATCCACAATTTGGGAAATAAAAATAATGAATACAAGGAAACAATTAAATTAAATCTCCAAGTAGGAAAATTATGGTGGGGGCCGAAAATTTCAAGGACTTTGCACAAGGAAATTATTTAAATCCCCAATTAAATAGAATAGGATTTAAATTTGGTAATTTCTTTTATGAAAAAAAAGGCTCCCATAAAATAGGTAACAATCAATTAAATTCCCACAAGGAAAATAATAGTATGGGGCGTGTGACATGGAAGGGAAGTAGTAGAAAAATATTCACATCCCCAATTAAATTGACATAGGAATTTATTTGAATAAAGAGGGATTCCCCAAATTAGGAAACAAACAAAATATTCTCCCAATTTTATTGGAGAGGGCCGAAAATAGCTAGGCTAAATAGCCAAGGGAAATATCCCAACTCTCTGTTTACTTTGGTTGAAGAAATAAAATATAACATGATTTAATTGGATTAACTTCAAAAGAAGAGAGTCCATAAAGCACCAATTAAATCAAATGAAAAATAATCCAATCTCCTATTGGAGATTTTCGAAACTCCCAAGGAAAAAGGGATGGAGTTCGAATTTCATGTAGTGTAATTTAGGGTCCATTGGTTTGGATTTAATTTGGAATAAAGTCCCAAAACAATTAATTAAATCCACAAAGAGAAGTACTATTTCAATAATTTCGGAATGACCGGAAGTATCAATTAATTGACTCGAAAAAGGATTAATGCATGATCCTATTAATCTTTTCCTCACATTGGAAAACGATAAAAACTCGAGCTCATCATTCCACAATTACCACGACAATTTATTTCACGCAAAGCACTTATTCACATAAAATCAAACGTTTCATAAATTCCAAAATTCCAATAACGTATTAAAAGAGTCACAAAAGTTTGGGATGTTACACTTATGGTGCACACAATACACAAAAAATACATACACTGCACTACACATACTCAATACACAAAATACACACAACTAATACACAAGCCACAAATGTTGCACACACATTATAGACTGTACACACAAAAAACAACCAAGTATACATATATGTATAATACAAACACTCACATAATATACATACACACCACACACACATACTACAAACCTTGCCCATTATACTGAGTTAAACACATTATACAAAAAATACACACTATGCACACTTCGCACACTATATATACACTTTACGCACTACATACTTTACATTACACACTCCCACTTTAAACATAAAATACCCACTATACACACATAACAAGCTACACACATAACACATAAGCAGAGATTGATACTATACACTACAAACTCACAAGCTGCACACTATACAAACACACATACTACGAAAAGAAAACAAAATATAAATTAAATACTCAAAGGTGGGAAAAATACATACAATACAAACTGCACACACTGTACAAACACACATACTGCGAAAAGAAAACAAAATATAAACAGAATACACAAAGATAAGAAAAATACATACAATACAAATGGTACACTATATACAACCACATACACAATAAGTAGGAAAAATACAAGCAAAACACATTATGCACATACTACCCACAAAATACACACATTACACAAACACTAAACACAAAATGCACACGAGCACACATATACGCAAAAAATACATACACTGCGCTACACACACTCAATATGCAAATAAACACACATACACAAACCATAAATATACATTGCTATAGAAAGAATACACACTATACACACTACACATAAATTACAACAAAGTATAAACAGAAAAAAATACAAACACACAACGCAAACATAACATACACAAAAAGTACAACACACTTCTGCTAAAAAATACACACTATACTCCACGCACTACACACTTTACATTATACACATTCACCTTAAACACAAAATGCACACAATACACACCATAAAAAAAACATACACACGCTGTTGCACACATTGTTATTATACACTACAAACATCACTCGTTGCACACACAGTATACAAGTACACACACTATAAAAAGAAAACACGGAGTATATGCACATACTAAACATAGTACACGCAAAATCACACACATTGCACACATTTTTCCTATACTAAAAAAAATCCCTAAACATAGATAATATACACACTACAAAATACACACATCGCAGACATTTTTCCTATACTAATAAAAAAATCACAAAATATAGATAATATATACACTACTGGCACAATATGCACTCATTGCACATACTACACAAACTACACACAATATACACACACAAGGTACACTCAATGCAGATGTGTATACACATAATACAAGCACTACAAACACCACACAAAATACAAACTCACTCCACTTTACACACACTACACCAAAAATACGCATAACTATGCATAAACTGCACACATTATACATAATACATACACTTTACACAAAAAATACATAAAGTGCACAAAATACACACAACGCACACATGCACACAGAACACACGCTACATAGTCTACTTATGGTGCACACAATACACAAAAAATACATACACTGCACTACACACACTCAATACACAAAATACACACAACTAATACACAAGCCACAAATGTTGCACACACATTATAGACTGTACACACAAAAAACAACCAAGTATACATATATGTATAATACAAACATTCACATAATATACATACACACCACACACACATACTACAAACCTTGCCCATTATACTGAGTTAAACACATTATACAAAAAATACACACTATGCACACTTCGCACACTATATATACACTTTACGCACTACATACTTTACATTACACACTCCCACTTTAAACATAAAATACCCACTATACACACATAACAAGCTACACACATAACACATAAGCAGAGATTGATACTATACACTACAAACTCACAAGCTGCACACTATACAAACACACATACTACGAAAAGAAAACAAAATATAAATTAAATACTCAAAGGTGGGAAAAATACATACAATACAAACTGCACACACTGTACAAACACACATACTGCGAAAAGAAAACAAAATATAAACAGAATACACAAAGATAAGAAAAATACATACAATACAAATGGTACACTATATACAACCACATACACAATAAGTAGGAAAAATACAAGCAAAACACATTATGCACATACTACCCACAAAATACACACATTACACAAACACTAAACACAAAATGCACACGAGCACACATATACGCAAAAAATACATACACTGCGCTACACACACTCAATATGCAAATAAACACACATACACAAACCATAAATATACATTGCTATAGAAAGAATACACACTATACACACTACACATAAATTACAACAAAGTATAAACAGAAAAAAATACAAACACACAACGCAAACATAACATACACAAAAAGTACAACACACTTCTGCTAAAAAATACACACTATACTCCACGCACTACACACTTTACATTATACACATTCACCTTAAACACAAAATGCACACAATACACACCATAAAAAAAACATACACACGCTGCTGCACACATTGTTATTATACACTACAAACATCACTCGTTGCACACACAGTATACAAGTACACACACTATAAAAAGAAAACACGGAGTATATACACATACTAAACATAGTACACGCAAAATCACACACATTGCACACATTTTTCCTATACTAAACAAAAAAAATCCCTAAACATAGATAATATACACACTACAAATACACACTACAAAATACACACATCGCACCCATTTTTCCTATACTAAACAAAAAAATCACAAAATATAGCTGATATACTCACTACTGGCACAATATGCACTCATTGCACATACTACACAAACTACACACAATATACACACACAAGGTACACTCAATGCAGATGTGTATACACATAATACAAGCACTACAAACACCACACAAAATACAAACTCACTCCACTTTACACACACTACACCAAAAATACGCATAACTATGCATAAACTGCACACATTATACATAATACATACACTTTACACAAAAAATACATAAAGTGGACAAAATACACACAACGCACACATGCACACAGAACACACGCTACATAGTCTACTTATGGTGCACACAATACACAAAAAATACATACGCTGCACTACACACACTCAATACACAAAATACACACAACTAATACACAAGCCACAAATGTTGCACACACATTATAGACTGTACACACAAAAAACAACCAAGTATACATATATGTATAATACAAACACTCACATAATATACATACACACCACACACACATACTACAAACCTTGCCCATTATACTGAGTTAAACACATTATACAAAAAATACACACTATGCACACTTCGCACACTATATATACACTTTACGCACTACATACTTTACATTACACACTCCCACTTTAAACATAAAATACCCACTATACACACATAACAAGCTACACACATAACACATAAGCAGAGATTGATACTATACACTACAAACTCACAAGCTGCACACTATACAAACACACATACTACGAAAAGAAAACAAAATATAAATAAAATACTCAAAGGTGGGAAAAATACATACAATACAAACTGCACACACTGTACAAACACACATACTGCGAAAAGAAAACAAAATATAAACAGAATACACAAAGATAAGAAAAATACATACAATACAAATGGTACACTATATACAACCACATACACAATAAGTAGGAAAAATACAAGCAAAACACATTATGCACATACTACCCACAAAATACACACATTACACAAACACTAAACACAAAATGCACACGAGCACACATATACGCAAAAAATACATACACTGCGCTACACACACTCAATATGCAAATAAACACACATACACAAACCATAAATATACATTGCTATAGAAAGAATACACACTATACACACTACACATAAATTACAACAAAGTATAAACAGAAAAAAATACAAACACACAACGCAAACATAACATACACAAAAAGTACAACACACTTCTGCTAAAAAATACACACTATACTCCACGCACTACACACTTTACATTATACACATTCACCTTAAACACAAAATGCACACAATACACACCATAAAAAAAACATACACACGCTGCTGCACACATTGTTATTATACACTACAAACATCACTCGTTGCACACACAGTATACAAGTACACACACTATAAAAAGAAAACACGGAGTATATACACATACTAAACATAGTACACGCAAAATCACACACATTGCACACATTTTTCCTATACTAAACAAAAAAAATCCCTAAACATAGATAATATACACACTACAAAATACACACTACAAAATACACACATCGCAGACATTTTTCCTATACTAATAAAAAAAATCACAAAATATAGATAATATATACACTACTGGCACAATATGCACTCATTGCACATACTACACAAACTACACACAATATACACACACAAGGTACACTCAATGCAGATGTGTATACACATAATACAAGCACTACAAACACCACACAAAATACAAACTCACTCCACTTTACACACACTACACCAAAAATACGCATAACTATGCATAAACTGCACACATTATACATAATACATACACTTTACACAAAAAATACATAAAGTGCACAAAATACACACAACGCACACATGCACACAGAACACACGCTACATAGTCTACTTATGGTGCACACAATACACAAAAAATACATACGCTGCACTACACACACTCAATACACAAAATACACACAACTAATACACAAGCCACAAATGTTGCACACACATTATAGACTGTACACAAAAAAAAACAACCAAGTATACATATATGTATAATACAAACACTCACATAATATACATACACACCACACACACATACTACAAACCTTGCCCATTATACTGAGTTAAACACATTATACAAAAAATACACACTATGCACACTTCGCACACTATATATACACTTTACGCACTACATACTTTACATTACACACTCCCACTTTAAACATAAAATACCCACTATACACACATAACAAGCTACACACATAACACATAAGCAGAGATTGATACTATACACTACAAACTCACAAGCTGCACACTATACAAACACACATACTACGAAAAGAAAACAAAATATAAATAAAATACTCAAAGGTGGGAAAAATACATACAATACAAACTGCACACACTGTACAAACACACATACTGCGAAAAGAAAACAAAATATAAACAGAATACACAAAGATAAGAAAAATACATACAATACAAATGGTACACTATATACAACCACATACACAATAAGTAGGAAAAATACAAGCAAAACACATTATGCACATACTACCCACAAAATACACACATTACACAAACACTAAACACAAAATGCACACGAGTACACATATACGCAAAAAATACATACACTGCGCTACACACACTCAATATGCAAATAATACACATACACAAACCATAAATATACATTGCTATAGAAAGAATACACACTATACACACTACACATAAATTACAACAAAGTATAAACAGAAAAAAATACAAACACACAACGCAAACATAACATACACAAAAAGTACAACACACTGCTGCTAAAAAATACACACTATACTCCACGCACTACACACTTTACATTATACACATTCACCTTAAACACAAAATGCACACAATACACACCATAAAAAAACATACACACGCTGCTGCACACATTGTTATTATACACTACAAACATCACTCGTTGCACACACAGTATACAAACACACACACTATAAAAAGAAAACACGGAGTATATACACATACTAAACATAGTACACGCAAAATCACACACATTGCACACATTTTTCCTATACTAAACAAAAAAAATCCCTAAACATAGATAATATACACACTACAAAATACACACTACAAAATACACACATCGCAGACATTTTTCCTATACTAATAAAAAAAATCACAAAATATAGATAATATATACTACTACTGGCACAATATGCACTCATTACACATACTACACAAACTACACACAATATACACACACAAGGTACACTCAATGCAGATGTGTATACACATAATACAAGCACTACAAACACCACACAAAATACAAACTCACTCCACTTTACACACACTACACCAAAAATACGCATAACTATGCATAAACTGCACACATTATACATAATACATACACTTTACACAAAAAATACATAAAGTGCACAAAATACACACAACGCACACATGCACACAGAACACACGCTACATAGTCTACTTATGGTGCACACAATACACAAAAAATACATACACTGCACTACACACACTCAATACACAAAATACACACAACTAATACACAAGCCACAAATGTTGCACACACATTATAGACTGTACACAAAAAAACAACCAAGTATACATATATGTATAATACAAACACTCACATAATATACATACACACCACACACACATACTACAAACCTTGCCCATTATACTGAGTTAAACACATTATACAAAAAATACACACTATGCACACTTCGCACACTATATATACACTTTACGCACTACATACTTTACATTACACACTCCCACTTTAAACATAAAATACCCACTATACACACATAACAAGCTACACACATAACACATAAGCAGAGATTGATACTATACACTACAAACTCACAAGCTGCACACTATACAAACACACATACTACGAAAAGAAAACAAAATATAAATAAAATACTCAAAGGTGGGAAAAATACATACAATACAAACTGCACACACTGTACAAACACACATACTGCGAAAAGAAAACAAAATATAAACAGAATACACAAAGATAAGAAAAATACATACAATACAAATGGTACACTATATACAACCACATACACAATAAGTAGGAAAAATACAAGCAAAACACATTATGCACATACTACCCACAAAATACACACATTACACAAACACTAAACACAAAATGCACACGAGTACACATATACGCAAAAAATACATACACTGCGCTACACACACTCAATATGCAAATAAACACACATACACAAACCATAAATATACATTGCTATAGAAAGAATACACACTATACACACTACACATAAATTACAACAAAGTATAAACAGAAAAAAATACAAACACACAACGCAAACATAACATACACAAAAAGTACAACACACTTCTGCTAAAAAATACACACTATACTCCACGCACTACACACTTTACATTATACACATTCACCTTAAACACAAAATGCACACAATACACACCATAAAAAAACATACACACGCTGCTGCACACATTGTTATTATACACTACAAACATCACTCGTTGCACACACAGTATACAAACACACACACTATAAAAAGAAAACACGGAGTATATACACATACTAAACATAGTACACGCAAAATCACACACATTGCACACATTTTTCCTATACTAAACAAAAAAAATCCCTAAACATAGATAATATACACACTACAAAATACACACTACAAAATACACACATCGCAGACATTTTTCCTATACTAATAAAAAAAATCACAAAATATAGATAATATATATACTACTGGCACAATATGCACTCATTACACATACTACACAAACTACTCACAATATACACACACAAGGTACACTCAATGCAGATGTGTATACACATAATACAAGCACTACAAACACCACACAAAATACAAACTCACTCCACTTTACACACACTACACCAAAAATACGCATAACTATGCATAAACTGCACACATTATACATAATACATACACTTTACACAAAAAATACATAAAGTGCACAAAATACACACAACGCACACATGCACACAGAACACACGCTACATAGTCTACTTTGGTGCACACAATACACAAAAAATACATACACTGCACTACACACACTCAATACACAAAATACACACAACTAATACACAAGCCACAAATGTTGCACACACATTATAGACTGTACACAAAAAAAACAACCAAGTATACATATATGTATAATACAAACACTCACATAATATACATACACACCACACACACATACTACAAACCTTGCCCATTATACTGAGTTAAACACATTATACAAAAAATACACACTATGCACACTTCGCACACTATATATACACTTTACGCACTACATACTTTACATTACACACTCCCACTTTAAACATAAAATACCCACTATACACACATAACAAGCTACACACATAACACATAAGCAGAGATTGATACTATACACTACAAACTCACAAGCTGCACACTATACAAACACACATACTACGAAAAGAAAACAAAATATAAATAAAATACTCAAAGGTGGGAAAAATACATACAATACAAACTGCACACACTGTACAAACACACATACTGCGAAAAGAAAACAAAATATAAACAGAATACACAAAGATAAGAAAAATACATACAATACAAATGGTACACTATATACAACCACATACACAATAAGTAGGAAAAATACAAGCAAAACACATTATGCACATACTACCCACAAAATACACACATTACACAAACACTAAACACAAAATGCACACGAGTACACATATACGCAAAAAATACATACACTGCGCTACACACACTCAATATGCAAATAAACACACATACACAAACCATAAATATACATTGCTATAGAATGAATACACATTATACACACTACACATAAATTACAACAAAGTATAAACAGAAAAAAATACAAACACACAACGCAAACATAACATACACAAAAAGTACAACACACTTCTGCTAAAAAATACACACTATACTCCACGCACTACACACTTTACATTATACACATTCACCTTAAACACAAAATGCACACAATACACACCATAAAAAAACATACACACGCTGCTGCACACATTGTTATTATACACTACAAACATCACTCGTTGCACACACAGTATACAAACACACACACTATAAAAAGAAAACACGGAGTATATACACATACTAAACATAGTACACGCAAAATCACACACATTGCACACATTTTTCCTATACTAAACAAAAAAAATCCCTAAACATAGATAATATACACACTACAAAATACACACTACAAAATACACACATCGCAGACATTTTTCCTATACTAATAAAAAAAATCACAAAATATAGATAATATATACTACTACTGGCACAATATGCACTCATTACACATACTACACAAACTACACACAATATACACACACAAGGTACACTCAATGCAGATGTGTATACACATAATACAAGCACTACAAACACCACACAAAATACAAACTCACTCCACTTTACACACACTACACCAAAAATACGCATAACTATGCATAAACTGCACACATTATACATAATACATACACTTTACACAAAAAATACATAAAGTGCACAAAATACACACAACGCACACATGCACACAGAACACACGCTACATAGTCTACTTTGGTGCACACAATACACAAAAAATACATACACTGCACTACACACACTCAATACACAAAATACACACAACTAATACACAAGCCACAAATGTTGCACACACATTATAGACTGTACACAAAAAAAACAACCAAGTATACATATATGTATAATACAAACACTCACATAATATACATACACACCACACACACATACTACAAACCTTGCCCATTATACTGAGTTAAACACATTATACAAAAAATACACACTATGCACACTTCGCACACTATATATACACTTTACGCACTACATACTTTACATTACACACTCCCACTTTAAACATAAAATACCCACTATACACACATAACAAGCTACACACATAACACATAAGCAGAGATTGATACTATACACTACAAACTCACAAGCTGCACACTATACAAACACACATACTACGAAAAGAAAACAAAATATAAATAAAATACTCAAAGGTGGGAAAAATACATACAATACAAACTGCACACACTGTACAAACACACATACTGCGAAAAGAAAACAAAATATAAACAGAATACACAAAGATAAGAAAAATACATACAATACAAATGGTACACTATATACAACCACATACACAATAAGTAGGAAAAATACAAGCAAAACACATTATGCACATACTACCCACAAAATACACACATTACACAAACACTAAACACAAAATGCACACGAGCACACATATACGCAAAAAATACATACACTGCGCTACACACACTCAATATGCAAATAAACACACATACACAAACCATAAATATACATTGCTATAGAAAGAATACACACTATACACACTACACATAAATTACAACAAAGTATAAACAGAAAAAAATACAAACACACAACGCAAACATAACATACACAAAAAGTACAACACACTTCTGCTAAAAATACACACTATACTCCACGCACTACACACTTTACATTATACACATTCACCTTAAACACAAAATGCACACAATACACACCATAAAAAAACATACACACGCTGCTGCACACATTGTTATTATACACTACAAACATCACTCGTTGCACACACAGTATACAAACACACACACTATAAAAAGAAAACACGGAGTATACACATACTAAACATAGTACACGCAAAATCACACACATTGCACACATTTTTCCTATACTAAACAAAAAAAATCCCTAAACATAGATAATATACACACTACAAAATACACACTACAAAATACACACATCGCAGACATTTTTCCTATACTAATAAAAAAAATCACAAAATATAGATAATATATACACTACTGGCACAATATGCACTCATTACACATACTACACAAACTACACACAATATACACACACAAGGTACACTCAATGCAGATGTGTATACACATAATACAAGCACTACAAACACCACACAAAATACAAACTCACTCCACTTTACACACACTACACCAAAAATACGCATAACTATGCATAAACTGCACACATTATACATAATACATACACTTTACACAAAAAATACATAAAGTGCACAAAATACACACAACGCACACATGCACACAGAACACACGCTACATAGTCTACTTTGGTGCACACAATACACAAAAAATACATACACTGCACTACACACACTCAATACACAAAATACACACAACTAATACACAAGCCACAAATGTTGCACACACATTATAGACTGTACACAAAAAAAACAACCAAGTATACATATATGTATAATACAAACACTCACATAATATACATACACACCACACACACATACTACAAACCTTGCCCATTATACTGAGTTAAACACATTATACAAAAAATACACACTATGCACACTTCGCACACTATATATACACTTTACGCACTACATACTTTACATTACACACTCCCACTTTAAACATAAAATACCCACTATACACACATAACAAGCTACACACATAACACATAAGCAGAGATTGATACTATACACTACAAACTCACAAGCTGCACACTATACAAACACACATACTACGAAAAGAAAACAAAATATAAATAAAATACTCAAAGGTTGGAAAAATACATACAATACAAACTGCACACACTGTACAAACACACATACTGCGAAAAGAAAACAAAATATAAACAGAATACACAAAGATAAGAAAAATACATACAATACAAATGGTACACTATATACAACCACATACACAATAAGTAGGAAAAATACAAGCAAAACACATTATGCACATACTACCCACAAAATACACACATTACACAAACACTAAACACAAAATGCACACGAGCACACATATACGCAAAAAATACATACACTGCGCTACACACACTCAATATGCAAATAAACACACATACACAAACAATAAATATACATTGCTATAGAAAGAATACACACTATACACACTACACATAAATTACAACCGAGTATAAACAGAAAAAAATACAAACACACAACGCAAACATAACATACACAAAAAGTACAACACACTGCTGCTAAAAACTTTGTATAAAAAATACACACTATACTCCACGCACTACACACTTTACATTATACACATTCACCTTAAACACAAAATGCACACAATACACACCATAAAAAAACATACACACGCTGCTGCACACATTGTTATTATACACTACAAACATCACTCGTTGCACACACAGTATACAAACACACACACTATAAAAAGAAAACACGGAGTATATACACATACTAAACATAGTACACGCAAAATCACACACATTGCACACATTTTTCCTATACTAAACAAAAAAAAATCCCTAAACATAGATAATATACACACTACAAAATACACACTACAAAATACACACATCGCAGACATTTTTCCTATACTAATAAAAAAAATCACAAAATATAGATAATATATACACTACTGGCACAATATGCACTCATTACACATACTACACAAACTACACACAATATACACACACAAGGTACACTCAATGCAGATGTGTATACACATAATACAAGCACTACAAACACCACACAAAATACAAACTCACTCCACTTTACACACACTACACCAAAAATACGCATAACTATGCATAAACTGCACACATTATACATAATACATACACTTTACACAAAAAATACATAAAGTGCACAAAATACACACAACGCACACATGCACACAGAACACACGCTACATAGTCTACTTTGGTGCACACAATACACAAAAAATACATACACTGCACTACACACACTCAATACACAAAATACACACAACTAATACACAAGCCACAAATGTTGCACACACATTATAGACTGTACACAAAAAAACAACCAAGTATACATATATGTATAATACAAACACTCACATAATATACATACACACCACACACACATACTACAAACCTTGCCCATTATACTGAGTTAAACACATTATACAAAAAATACACACTATGCACACTTCGCACACTATATATACACTTTACGCACTACATACTTTACATTACACACTCCCACTTTAAACATAAAATACCCACTATACACACATAACAAGCTACACACATAACACATAAGCAGAGATTGATACTATACACTACAAACTCACAAGCTGCACACTATACAAACACACATACTACGAAAAGAAAACAAAATATAAATAAAATACTCAAAGGTTGGAAAAATACATACAATACAAACTGCACACACTGTACAAACACACATACTGCGAAAAGAAAACAAAATATAAACAGAATACACAAAGATAAGAAAAATACATACAATACAAATGGTACACTATATACAACCACATACACAATAAGTAGGAAAAATACAAGCAAAACACATTATGCACATACTACCCACAAAATACACACATTACACAAACACTAAACACAAAATGCACACGAGCACACATATACGCAAAAAATACATACACTGCGCTACACACACTCAATATGCAAATAAACACACATACACAAACAATAAATATACATTGCTATAGAAAGAATACACACTATACACACTACACATAAATTACAACCGAGTATAAACAGAAAAAAATACAAACACACAACGCAAACATAACATACACAAAAAGTACAACACACTGCTGCTAAAAACTTTGTATAAAAAATACACACTATACTCCACGCACTACACACTTTACATTATACACATTCACCTTAAACACAAAATGCACACAATACACACCATAAAAAAACATACACACGCTGCTGCACACATTGTTATTATACACTACAAACATCACTCGTTGCACACACAGTATACAAACACACACACTATAAAAAGAAAACACGGAGTATATACACATACTAAACATAGTACACGCAAAATCACACACATTGCACACATTTTTCCTATACTAAACAAAAAAAAATCCCTAAACATAGATAATATACACACTACAAAATACACACTACAAAATACACACATCGCAGACATTTTTCCTATACTAATAAAAAAAATCACAAAATATAGATAATATATACACTACTGGCACAATATGCACATCATTACACATACTACACAAACTACACACAATATACACACACAAGGTACACTCAATGCAGATGTGTATACACATAATACAAGCACTACAAACACCACACAAAATACAAACTCACTCCACTTTACACACACTACACCAAAAATACGCATAACTATGCATAAACTGCACACATTATACATAATACATACACTTTACACAAAAAATACATAAAGTGCACAAAATACACACAACGCACACATGCACACAGAACACACGCTACATAGTCTACTTTGGTGCACACAATACACAAAAAATACATACACTGCACTACACACACTCAATACACAAAATACACACAACTAATACACAAGCCACAAATGTTGCACACACATTATAGACTGTACACAAAAAAACAACCAAGTATACATATATGTATAATACAAACACTCACATAATATACATACACACCACACACACATACTACAAACCTTGCCCATTATACTGAGTTAAACACATTATACAAAAAATACACACTATGCACACTTCGCACACTATATATACACTTTACGCACTACATACTTTACATTACACACTCCCACTTTAAACATAAAATACCCACTATACACACATAACAAGCTACACACATAACACATAAGCAGAGATTGATACTATACACTACAAACTCACAAGCTGCACACTATACAAACACACATACTACGAAAAGAAAACAAAATATAAATAAAATACTCAAAGGTTGGAAAAATACATACAATACAAACTGCACACACTGTACAAACACACATACTGCGAAAAGAAAACAAAATATAAACAGAATACACAAAGATAAGAAAAATACATACAATACAAATGGTACACTATATACAACCACATACACAATAAGTAGGAAAAATACAAGCAAAACACATTATGCACATACTACCCACAAAATACACACATTACACAAACACTAAACACAAAATGCACACGAGCACACATATACGCAAAAAATACATACACTGCGCTACACACACTCAATATGCAAATAAACACACATACACAAACAATAAATATACATTGCTATAGAAAGAATACACACTATACACACTACACATAAATTACAACCGAGTATAAACAGAAAAAAATACAAACACACAACGCAAACATAACATACACAAAAAGTACAACACACTGCTGCTAAAAACTTTGTATAAAAAATACACACTATACTCCACGCACTACACACTTTACATTATACACATTCACCTTAAACACAAAATGCACACAATACACACCATAAAAAAACATACACACGCTGCTGCACACATTGTTATTATACACTACAAACATCACTCGTTGCACACACAGTATACAAACACACACACTATAAAAAGAAAACACGGAGTATATACACATACTAAACATAGTACACGCAAAATCACACACATTGCACACATTTTTCCTATACTAAACAAAAAAAAATCCCTAAACATAGATAATATACACACTACAAAATACACACTACAAAATACACACATCGCAGACATTTTTCCTATACTAATAAAAAAAATCACAAAATATAGATAATATATACACTACTGGCACAATATGCACACATTACACATACTACACAAACTACACACAATATACACACACAAGGTACACTCAATGCAGATGTGTATACACATAATACAAGCACTACAAACACCACACAAAATACAAACTCACTCCACTTTACACACACTACACCAAAAATACGCATAACTATGCATAAACTGCACACATTATACATAATACATACACTTTACACAAAAAATACATAAAGTGCACAAAATACACACAACGCACACATGCACACAGAACACACGCTACATAGTCTACTTTGGTGCACACAATACACAAAAAATACATACACTGCACTACACACACTCAATACACAAAATACACACAACTAATACACAAGCCACAAATGTTGCACACACATTATAGACTGTACACAAAAAAACAACCAAGTATACATATATGTATAATACAAACACTCACATAATATACATACACACCACACACACATACTACAAACCTTGCCCATTATACTGAGTTAAACACATTATACAAAAAATACACACTATGCACACTTCGCACACTATATATACACTTTACGCACTACATACTTTACATTACACACTCCCACTTTAAACATAAAATACCCACTATACACACATAACAAGCTACACACATAACACATAAGCAGAGATTGATACTATACACTACAAACTCACAAGCTGCACACTATACAAACACACATACTACGAAAAGAAAACAAAATATAAATAAAATACTCAAAGGTTGGAAAAATACATACAATACAAACTGCACACACTGTACAAACACACATACTGCGAAAAGAAAACAAAATATAAACAGAATACACAAAGATAAGAAAAATACATACAATACAAATGGTACACTATATACAACCACATACACAATAAGTAGGAAAAATACAAGCAAAACACATTATGCACATACTACCCACAAAATACACACATTACACAAACACTAAACACAAAATGCACACGAGCACACATATACGCAAAAAATACATACACTGCGCTACACACACTCAATATGCAAATAAACACACATACACAAACAATAAATATACATTGCTATAGAAAGAATACACACTATACACACTACACATAAATTACAACCGAGTATAAACAGAAAAAAATACAAACACACAACGCAAACATAACATACACAAAAAGTACAACACACTGCTGCTAAAAACTTTGTATAAAAAATACACACTATACTCCACGCACTACACACTTTACATTATACACATTCACCTTAAACACAAAATGCACACAATACACACCATAAAAAAACATACACACGCTGCTGCACACATTGTTATTATACACTACAAACATCACTCGTTGCACACACAGTATACAAACACACACACTATAAAAAGAAAACACGGAGTATATACACATACTAAACATAGTACACGCAAAATCACACACATTGCACACATTTTTCCTATACTAAACAAAAAAAAATCCCTAAACATAGATAATATACACACTACAAAATACACACTACAAAATACACACATCGCAGACATTTTTCCTATACTAATAAAAAAAATCACAAAATATAGATAATATATACACTACTGGCACAATATGCACATCATTACACATACTACACAAACTACACACAATATACACACACAAGGTACACTCAATGCAGATGTGTATACACATAATACAAGCACTACAAACACCACACAAAATACAAACTCACTCCACTTTACACACACTACACCAAAAATACGCATAACTATGCATAAACTGCACACATTATACATAATACATACACTTTACACAAAAAATACATAAAGTGCACAAAATACACACAACGCACACATGCACACAGAACACACGCTACATAGTCTACTTTGGTGCACACAATACACAAAAAATACATACACTGCACTACACACACTCAATACACAAAATACACACAACTAATACACAAGCCACAAATGTTGCACACACATTATAGACTGTACACAAAAAAACAACCAAGTATACATATATGTATAATACAAACACTCACATAATATACATACACACCACACACACATACTACAAACCTTGCCCATTATACTGAGTTAAACACATTATACAAAAAATACACACTATGCACACTTCGCACACTATATATACACTTTACGCACTACATACTTTACATTACACACTCCCACTTTAAACATAAAATACCCACTATACACACATAACAAGCTACACACATAACACATAAGCAGAGATTGATACTATACACTACAAACTCACAAGCTGCACACTATACAAACACACATACTACGAAAAGAAAACAAAATATAAATAAAATACTCAAAGGTGGGAAAAATACATACAATACAAACTGCACACACTGTACAAACACACATACTGCGAAAAGAAAACAAAATATAAACAGAATACACAAAGATAAGAAAAATACATACAATACAAATGGTACACTATATACAACCACATACACAATAAGTAGGAAAAATACAAGCAAAACACATTATGCACATACTACCCACAAAATACACACATTACACAAACACTAAACACAAAATGCACACGAGCACACATATACGCAAAAAATACATACACTGCGCTACACACACTCAATATGCAAATAAACACACATACACAAACAATAAATATACATTGCTATAGAAAGAATACACACTATACACACTACACATAAATTACAACCGAGTATAAACAGAAAAAAATACAAACACACAACGCAAACATAACATACACAAAAAGTACAACACACTGCTGCTAAAAACTTTGTATAAAAAATACACACTATACTCCACGCACTACACACTTTACATTATACACATTCACCTTAAACACAAAATGCACACAATACACACCATAAAAAAACATACACACGCTGCTGCACACATTGTTATTATACACTACAAACATCACTCGTTGCACACACAGTATACAAACACACACACTATAAAAAGAAAACACGGAGTATATACACATACTAAACATAGTACACGCAAAATCACACACATTGCACACATTTTTCCTATACTAAACAAAAAAAAATCCCTAAACATAGATAATATACACACTACAAAATACACACTACAAAATACACACATCGCAGACATTTTTCCTATACTAATAAAAAAAATCACAAAATATAGATAATATATACACTACTGGCACAATATGCACTCATTACACATACTACACAAACTACACACAATATACACACACAAGGTACACTCAATGCAGATGTGTATACACATAATACAAGCACTACAAACACCACACAAAATACAAACTCACTCCACTTTACACACACTACACCAAAAATACGCATAACTATGCATAAACTGCACACATTATACATAATACATACACTTTACACAAAAAATACATAAAGTGCACAAAATACACACAACGCACACATGCACACAGAACACACGCTACATAGTCTACTTTGGTGCACACAATACACAAAAAATACATACACTGCACTACACACACTCAATACACAAAATACACACAACTAATACACAAGCCACAAATGTTGCACACACATTATAGACTGTACACAAAAAAACAACCAAGTATACATATATGTATAATACAAACACTCACATAATATACATACACACCACACACACATACTACAAACCTTGCCCATTATACTGAGTTAAACACATTATACAAAAAATACACACTATGCACACTTCGCACACTATATATACACTTTACGCACTACATACTTTACATTACACACTCCCACTTTAAACATAAAATACCCACTATACACACATAACAAGCTACACACATAACACATAAGCAGAGATTGATACTATACACTACAAACTCACAAGCTGCACACTATACAAACACACATACTACGAAAAGAAAACAAAATATAAATAAAATACTCAAAGGTGGGAAAAATACATACAATACAAACTGCACACACTGTACAAACACACATACTGCGAAAAGAAAACAAAATATAAACAGAATACACAAAGATAAGAAAAATACATACAATACAAATGGTACACTATATACAACCACATACACAATAAGTAGGAAAAATACAAGCAAAACACATTATGCACATACTACCCACAAAATACACACATTACACAAACACTAAACACAAAATGCACACGAGCACACATATACGCAAAAAATACATACACTGCGCTACACACACTCAATATGCAAATAAACACACATACACAAACAATAAATATACATTGCTATAGAAAGAATACACACTATACACACTACACATAAATTACAACCGAGTATAAACAGAAAAAAATACAAACACACAACGCAAACATAACATACACAAAAAGTACAACACACTGCTGCTAAAAACTTTGTATAAAAAATACACACTATACTCCACGCACTACACACTTTACATTATACACATTCACCTTAAACACAAAATGCACACAATACACACCATAAAAAAACATACACACGCTGCTGCACACATTGTTATTATACACTACAAACATCACTCGTTGCACACACAGTATACAAACACACACACTATAAAAAGAAAACACGGAGTATATACACATACTAAACATAGTACACGCAAAATCACACACATTGCACACATTTTTCCTATACTAAACAAAAAAAAATCCCTAAACATAGATAATATACACACTACAAAATACACACTACAAAATACACACATCGCAGACATTTTTCCTATACTAATAAAAAAAATCACAAAATATAGATAATATATACACTACTGGCACAATATGCACTCATTACACATACTACACAAACTACACACAATATACACACACAAGGTACACTCAATGCAGATGTGTATACACATAATACAAGCACTACAAACACCACACAAAATACAAACTCACTCCACTTTACACACACTACACCAAAAATACGCATAACTATGCATAAACTGCACACATTATACATAATACATACACTTTACACAAAAAATACATAAAGTGCACAAAATACACACAACGCACACATGCACACAGAACACACGCTACATAGTCTACTTTGGTGCACACAATACACAAAAAATACATACACTGCACTACACACACTCAATACACAAAATACACACAACTAATACACAAGCCACAAATGTTGCACACACATTATAGACTGTACACAAAAAAAACAACCAAGTATACATATATGTATAATACAAACACTCACATAATATACATACACACCACACACACATACTACAAACCTTGCCCATTATACTGAGTTAAACACATTATACAAAAAATACACACTATGCACACTTCGCACACTATATATACACTTTACGCACTACATACTTTACATTACACACTCCCACTTTAAACATAAAATACCCACTATACACACATAACAAGCTACACACATAACACATAAGCAGAGATTGATACTATACACTACAAACTCACAAGCTGCACACTATACAAACACACATACTACGAAAAGAAAACAAAATATAAATAAAATACTCAAAGGTGGGAAAAATACATACAATACAAACTGCACACACTGTACAAACACACATACTGCGAAAAGAAAACAAAATATAAACAGAATACACAAAGATAAGAAAAATACATACAATACAAATGGTACACTATATACAACCACATACACAATAAGTAGGAAAAATACAAGCAAAACACATTATGCACATACTACCCACAAAATACACACATTACACAAACACTAAACACAAAATGCACACGAGCACACATATACGCAAAAAATACATACACTGCGCTACACACACTCAATATGCAAATAAACACACATACACAAACAATAAATATACATTGCTATAGAAAGAATACACACTATACACACTACACATAAATTACAACCGAGTATAAACAGAAAAAAATACAAACACACAACGCAAACATAACATACACAAAAAGTACAACACACTGCTGCTAAAAACTTTGTATAAAAAATACACACTATACTCCACGCACTACACACTTTACATTATACACATTCACCTTAAACACAAAATGCACACAATACACACCATAAAAAAACATACACACGCTGCTGCACACATTGTTATTATACACTACAAACATCACTCGTTGCACACACAGTATACAAACACACACACTATAAAAAGAAAACACGGAGTATATACACATACTAAACATAGTACACGCAAAATCACACACATTGCACACATTTTTCCTATACTAAACAAAAAAAAATCCCTAAACATAGATAATATACACACTACAAAATACACACTACAAAATACACACATCGCAGACATTTTTCCTATACTAATAAAAAAAATCACAAAATATAGATAATATATACACTACTGGCACAATATGCACTCATTACACATACTACACAAACTACACACAATATACACACACAAGGTACACTCAATGCAGATGTGTATACACATAATACAAGCACTACAAACACCACACAAAATACAAACTCACTCCACTTTACACACACTACACCAAAAATACGCATAACTATGCATAAACTGCACACATTATACATAATACATACACTTTACACAAAAAATACATAAAGTGCACAAAATACACACAACGCACACATGCACACAGAACACACGCTACATAGTCTACTTTGGTGCACACAATACACAAAAAATACATACACTGCACTACACACACTCAATACACAAAATACACACAACTAATACACAAGCCACAAATGTTGCACACACATTATAGACTGTACACAAAAAAAACAACCAAGTATACATATATGTATAATACAAACACTCACATAATATACATACACACCACACACACATACTACAAACCTTGCCCATTATACTGAGTTAAACACATTATACAAAAAATACACACTATGCACACTTCGCACACTATATATACACTTTACGCACTACATACTTTACATTACACACTCCCACTTTAAACATAAAATACCCACTATACACACATAACAAGCTACACACATAACACATAAGCAGAGATTGATACTATACACTACAAACTCACAAGCTGCACACTATACAAACACACATACTACGAAAAGAAAACAAAATATAAATAAAATACTCAAAGGTGGGAAAAATACATACAATACAAACTGCACACACTGTACAAACACACATACTGCGAAAAGAAAACAAAATATAAACAGAATACACAAAGATAAGAAAAATACATACAATACAAATGGTACACTATATACAACCACATACACAATAAGTAGGAAAAATACAAGCAAAACACATTATGCACATACTACCCACAAAATACACACATTACACAAACACTAAACACAAAATGCACACGAGCACACATATACGCAAAAAATACATACACTGCGCTACACACACTCAATATGCAAATAAACACACATACACAAACAATAAATATACATTGCTATAGAAAGAATACACACTATACACACTACACATAAATTACAACCGAGTATAAACAGAAAAAAATACAAACACACAACGCAAACATAACATACACAAAAAGTACAACACACTGCTGCTAAAAACTTTGTATAAAAAATACACACTATACTCCACGCACTACACACTTTACATTATACACATTCACCTTAAACACAAAATGCACACAATACACACCATAAAAAAACATACACACGCTGCTGCACACATTGTTATTATACACTACAAACATCACTCGTTGCACACACAGTATACAAACACACACACTATAAAAAGAAAACACGGAGTATATACACATACTAAACATAGTACACGCAAAATCACACACATTGCACACATTTTTCCTATACTAAACAAAAAAAAATCCCTAAACATAGATAATATACACACTACAAAATACACACTACAAAATACACACATCGCAGACATTTTTCCTATACTAATAAAAAAAATCACAAAATATAGATAATATATACACTACTGGCACAATATGCACTCATTACACATACTACACAAACTACACACAATATACACACACAAGGTACACTCAATGCAGATGTGTATACACATAATACAAGCACTACAAACACCACACAAAATACAAACTCACTCCACTTTACACACACTACACCAAAAATACGCATAACTATGCATAAACTGCACACATTATACATAATACATACACTTTACACAAAAAATACATAAAGTGCACAAAATACACACAACGCACACATGCACACAGAACACACGCTACATAGTCTACTTTGGTGCACACAATACACAAAAAATACATACACTGCACTACACACACTCAATACACAAAATACACACAACTAATACACAAGCCACAAATGTTGCACACACATTATAGACTGTACACAAAAAAAACAACCAAGTATACATATATGTATAATACAAACACTCACATAATATACATACACACCACACACACATACTACAAACCTTGCCCATTATACTGAGTTAAACACATTATACAAAAAATACACACTATGCACACTTCGCACACTATATATACACTTTACGCACTACATACTTTACATTACACACTCCCACTTTAAACATAAAATACCCACTATACACACATAACAAGCTACACACATAACACATAAGCAGAGATTGATACTATACACTACAAACTCACAAGCTGCACACTATACAAACACACATACTACGAAAAGAAAACAAAATATAAATAAAATACTCAAAGGTGGGAAAAATACATACAATACAAACTGCACACACTGTACAAACACACATACTGCGAAAAGAAAACAAAATATAAACAGAATACACAAAGATAAGAAAAATACATACAATACAAATGGTACACTATATACAACCACATACACAATAAGTAGGAAAAATACAAGCAAAACACATTATGCACATACTACCCACAAAATACACACATTACACAAACACTAAACACAAAATGCACACGAGCACACATATACGCAAAAAATACATACACTGCGCTACACACACTCAATATGCAAATAAACACACATACACAAACAATAAATATACATTGCTATAGAAAGAATACACACTATACACACTACACATAAATTACAACCGAGTATAAACAGAAAAAAATACAAACACACAACGCAAACATAACATACACAAAAAGTACAACACACTGCTGCTAAAAACTTTGTATAAAAAATACACACTATACTCCACGCACTACACACTTTACATTATACACATTCACCTTAAACACAAAATGCACACAATACACACCATAAAAAAACATACACACGCTGCTGCACACATTGTTATTATACACTACAAACATCACTCGTTGCACACACAGTATACAAACACACACACTATAAAAAGAAAACACGGAGTATATACACATACTAAACATAGTACACGCAAAATCACACACATTGCACACATTTTTCCTATACTAAACAAAAAAAAATCCCTAAACATAGATAATATACACACTACAAAATACACACTACAAAATACACACATCGCAGACATTTTTCCTATACTAATAAAAAAAATCACAAAATATAGATAATATATACACTACTGGCACAATATGCACTCATTACACATACTACACAAACTACACACAATATACACACACAAGGTACACTCAATGCAGATGTGTATACACATAATACAAGCACTACAAACACCACACAAAATACAAACTCACTCCACTTTACACACACTACACCAAAAATACGCATAACTATGCATAAACTGCACACATTATACATAATACATACACTTTACACAAAAAATACATAAAGTGCACAAAATACACACAACGCACACATGCACACAGAACACACGCTACATAGTCTACTTTGGTGCACACAATACACAAAAAATACATACACTGCACTACACACACTCAATACACAAAATACACACAACTAATACACAAGCCACAAATGTTGCACACACATTATAGACTGTACACAAAAAAAACAACCAAGTATACATATATGTATAATACAAACACTCACATAATATACATACACACCACACACACATACTACAAACCTTGCCCATTATACTGAGTTAAACACATTATACAAAAAATACACACTATGCACACTTCGCACACTATATATACACTTTACGCACTACATACTTTACATTACACACTCCCACTTTAAACATAAAATACCCACTATACACACATAACAAGCTACACACATAACACATAAGCAGAGATTGATACTATACACTACAAACTCACAAGCTGCACACTATACAAACACACATACTACGAAAAGAAAACAAAATATAAATAAAATACTCAAAGGTGGGAAAAATACATACAATACAAACTGCACACACTGTACAAACACACATACTGCGAAAAGAAAACAAAATATAAACAGAATACACAAAGATAAGAAAAATACATACAATACAAATGGTACACTATATACAACCACATACACAATAAGTAGGAAAATACAAGCAAAACACATTATGCACATACTACCCACAAAATACACACATTACACAAACACTAAACACAAAATGCACACGAGCACACATATACGCAAAAAATACATACACTGCGCTACACACACTCAATATGCAAATAAACACACATACACAAACAATAAATATACATTGCTATAGAAAGAATACACACTATACACACTATACACACTACACATAAATTACAACCGAGTATAAACAGAAAAAAATACAAACACACAACGCAAACATAACATACACAAAAAGTACAACACACTGCTGCTAAAAACTTTGTATAAAAAAATACACACTATACTCCACGCACTACACACTTTACATTATACACATTCACCTTAAACACAAAATGCACACAATACACACCATAAAAAAACATACACACGCTGCTGCACACATTGTTATTATACACTACAAACATCACTCGTTGCACACACAGTATACAAACACACACACTATAAAAAGAAAACACGGAGTATATACACATACTAAACATAGTACACGCAAAATCACACACATTGCACACATTTTTCCTATACTAAACAAAAAAAAATCCCTAAACATAGATAATATACACACTACAAAATAATACACACATCGCAGACATTTTTCCTATACTAATAAAAAAAATCACAAAATATAGATAATATATACACTACTGGCACAATATGCACTCATTACACATACTACACAAACTACACACAATATACACACACAAGGTACACTCAATGCAGATGTGTATACACATAATACAAGCACTACAAACACCACACAAAATACAAACTCACTCCACTTTACACACACTACACCAAAAATACGCATAACTATGCATAAACTGCACACATTATACATAATACATACACTTTACACAAAAAATACATAAAGTGCACAAAATACACACAACGCACACATGCACACAGAACACACGCTACATAGTCTACTTTGGTGCACACAATACACAAAAAATACATACACTGCACTACACACACTCAATACACAAAATACACACAACTAATACACAAGCCACAAATGTTGCACACACATTATAGACTGTACACAAAAAAACAACCAAGTATACATATATGTATAATACAAACACTCACATAATATACATACACACCACACACACATACTACAAACCTTGCCCATTATACTGAGTTAAACACATTATACAAAAAATACACACTATGCACACTTCGCACACTATATATACACTTTACGCACTACATACTTTACATTACACACTCCCACTTTAAACATAAAATACCCACTATACACACATAACAAGCTACACACATAACACATAAGCAGAGATTGATACTATACACTACAAACTCACAAGCTGCACACTATACAAACACACATACTACGAAAAGAAAACAAAATATAAATAAAATACTCAAAGGTGGGAAAAATACATACAATACAAACTGCACACACTGTACAAACACACATACTGCGAAAAGAAAACAAAATATAAACAGAATACACAAAGATAAGAAAAATACATACAATACAAATGGTACACTATATACAACCACATACACAATAAGTAGGAAAATACAAGCAAAACACATTATGCACATACTACCCACAAAATACACACATTACACAAACACTAAACACAAAATGCACACGAGCACACATATACGCAAAAAATACATACACTGCGCTACACACACTCAATATGCAAATAAACACACATACACAAACCATAAATATACATTGCTATAGAAAGAATACACACTATACACACTACACATAAATTACAACCGAGTATAAACAGAAAAAAATACAAACACACAACGCAAACATAACATACACAAAAAGTACAACACACTGCTGCTAAAAACTTTGTATAAAAAATACACACTATACTCCACGCACTACACACTTTACATTATACACATTCACCTTAAACACAAAATGCACACAATACACACCATAAAAAAACATACACACGCTGCTGCACACATTGTTATTATACACTACAAACATCACTCGTTGCACACACAGTATACAAACACACACACTATAAAAAGAAAACACGGAGTATATACACATACTAAACATAGTACACGCAAAATCACACACATTGCACACATTTTTCCTATACTAAACAAAAAAAATCCCTAAACATAGATAATATACACACTACAAAATACACACATCGCAGACATTTTTCCTATACTAATAAAAAAAATCACAAAATATAGATAATATATACACTACTGGCACAATATGCACTCATTACACATACTACACAAACTACACACAATATACACACACAAGGTACACTCAATGCAGATGTGTATACACATAATACAAGCACTACAAACACCACACAAAATACAAACTCACTCCACTTTACACACACTACACCAAAAATACGCATAACTATGCATAAACTGCACACATTATACATAATACATACACTTTACACAAAAAATACATAAAGTGCACAAAATACACACAACGCACACATGCACACAGAACACACGCTACATAGTCTACTTTGGTGCACACAATACACAAAAAATACATACACTGCACTACACACACTCAATACACAAAATACACACAACTAATACACAAGCCACAAATGTTGCACACACATTATAGACTGTACACAAAAAAACAACCAAGTATACATATATGTATAATACAAACACTCACATAATATACATACACACCACACACACATACTACAAACCTTGCTATTCTTTATTTTAAGCACATAAGATCTTTCTCCCAAAATCAAGCAAAATTCATCACTCCCAAGTCAATATGATGCACATATCAAAAGGTCTTATTCATTGGGATGTAATGGGGCTTTTGGTAGAGGTGGGATAATATTTGGTTAAGTAGCTTACCACCATTCTTAAAATACTAGCTCATCCATCACAAAACCTTTCACATCTCACTCAGTGCATACAAATTTCTTATAGCTCAACACCCCAAACATGAGATTTTTCGACCATCTGTCAACTTATTCTTTTGAATCATTTCTATTTTTCGCTCAATATTTTTTTTCGAGCCTTGGCTTTTTTTTACTCAAGAAAGGCTGCCTTTTTATTTTTTTATTTTTTTTCTAGCCTTGGCTTTTTTTTAGACATGAAAGGCTGCCTTTTTTATTTTTATTTTTTTTTTCTAGCCTTGGCTTTTTTGACTAATGAAAGGCTGCCTTTTTATCTTTTTCTAGCCTTGGCTTTTTTTACTTAAGAAAGGCTGCCTTTTTATTTTTTTCTAGCCTTGGCTTTTTTTTTTACTCATGAAAGGCTGCCTTTTTATTCTATTTTCGTTTGAAGGGGACAGCTATTCACTCCCTTTGTATCTCAGTATAAATAAATACCACCTAATGAATGGTACAAAACCTCCATCTTTTTCTTGCCACCATAATACCCTCCCAAGAATGTGCTAGCACTTTAATTTTAGTGACTAGGGTAGAAAATATAGGCCAACAAATGGATATAATAGGTAAGCAGATATAAGGACTTCAAAATATTCAACAAAGAAATTAGGCTTTTGGGGCTCAAATTGGCTTACTAGGGGTTTATGCAAGGTCAGGCATGTGATAATTTGGATATGAGGTCTTTATTCATATTGCCTAAATCATCTTTATGCACCAATATCAACAAGATTGCAACTCATAAAGCTCTCATTCAGTCGATCGGCCCTATGGCTTTTTAAATTAATTTTTCAAAACCGGAATAGTTCTCTCTCCTTAGCTCAAGAAATCGGGCAACAAAGAACACTGTTATCACTTATTTGAAGCACGGGAAACCTAGGACTTCAGAAGTTAGTAAGCAACAACTAAGTTTGCAGATCAACCCTTGAGAAAAACGAAGTCTACACTAATAACCCCTTTAGAAGTTAGCTCCTCCTCAACTCCTACACAACAAACACAAAACAAATAAAATCAATTATATAAAGCAGCTGATAAATAAAAATAAAGAAATGAAGCACAACATAAGTAACAAATACTTAGTGCATATTCAAAAGTATCCACTTAAATACAACTTAATATGTTGGACAGCAAGTTCTAGATAAAGAATCCGATAGAATTTGTAACCTTTTCGGCTGCTGCTATTCATACTTGTGCTCCATTATCTAACGCAGGTACACATATGTAGAAATATATAAAAATGAGGCTTTATCATCAAAACAACTCATTCTAATATCAAGGAAGGACATATAAATCTTAACAAAACAATAAATACATTATGCACATTAATTTTACATACAATGTAGGATTGACATCATTCCCACATCTAAACCGAGGCCAGCATATGAAATTATACAGTGCATCATTGGAGAATTAGTGCGTACTTTGAGCAAATCAAGAACAATATGCTTAAGCTCGGTTCTTTGCAAACAGTTATGAATCAAGAACAATATGCTTAAGTTAGTAATTCACCTACATAGGAATCTAATGTCCATGAATGATGCAAATGCAGATTTAGACAAGTAATTAGCTTATCACCTAACACTCGCACCATGTTGGATGTGGATTCTTCAATTGAAGTCTAGGTAAAATGCATGATCATATCAAGAGTTGGAAAAGTCAACATTCTAAATGTTTTATGCTCAATCCACCATGTCATTTTAGAAAAAGGAATACCACATAATAAGTTGACTTCAACATATTGGAGGATATCAACTAAGGTAATACTAAAATAAACTTATAGCTATAGTTTGTAATTTTTTACTCCCTCCTTCCAACCATAAGCGTGGCACTTTTTAAAGCACGAGTTTTAAGAAATTGATATTTAAATAGTAAAGGCTCATAGTATATATACCTTCTCTGAGATAGTATGGTACATAAATGGCTCAGAGACATTAGTCCCAAGATGCTAGGAAGACAGAGTTGCATTAGTAGGATATGCAGCATTTCCAGTTTCCTGCATTGATAAAGTACATTAATAGAGTGCACAGGTAAAAAATTGCACAAGCAAACATATGCAAACAGATTGTACTCACTTTTGCACAACTGGAAGGTTCCATTAGTAGCTAGCCAAAGCAAAAGAGAATGAAGGAATGATGTCGTTTTCAGGAGTTTGTGGACCTTCGCCAATTGAAATGTGAGATGAAGGAACTGAAAACGATCACCATAATTTTACTAATTTGATTCATTTTTGTTTTTAGTTGCCCGTAGGGTTTACTGATAGGAAAACAAAACTAATAATTAATAAATGATATAAAAATCAAAAGAAAACATAAACTAAACAAACCTAGAAGGAATCTGGGATCCAACAGGTTCTATATCATCAGAGCCAATTTCCGGTGTTTAGGGCATAGCACCAATTCCAATGCTAACAAGGCTAGATGAGTAAATGCTACCACTTATTCCTGACGAAGCGGGGAATTGGAAATGCATTTGAGCTCTGGGTGGACCGATTCTCTAGAAAACTAGAAAAATACAGCAGACAAAATGACAAAATTAAATGAGATACAAATAAAGATCACAAAGATGAACTAGAGACTATACATATATATGGCCACGTGAATCAACTTAGATATCCTAGAATTTGTTAAAGAATCACCTCATAAAAGCGTTGTGAATGTGAAAAGTGGCCTGGTTTGCATAAAGGGCTCATTTGACCTTGCGCATAAAGGCTAGCATAAAAAAAGTGGCACAGCGCCGTCTCTATGCTTTCTCCTAACAGAAATTTGTTTATTTGTTTCCCCTTCAATGGTTTGGACTGCATGTAAACAAGGTTAATATGCAACAAGGACAAAATACAAACAATATGAATTCCAAACCCATACATACTGGACTAAATTAACATAACACTTGAACAAATTTTTTATAAGTTATTTGCTAGTATTATTGCTCCAATAAGTAAATCCCACCCAACAGAAAAAACATCAATAGAACACGTTCAGCACAGATATAAAATATCAAGAGACCATTATAACTCTCCACACATCTAAATCATGTGGCCTTACCATCAGGATTTAGGACCCACTTAATATACGCTGGAATGAACTTCATCATCCAGTTGGTTAAAAGTACGTATGTTTTTCAGACATGATATGCATCAATGATTACATGACACGGAAACATGCATGGCCTATGTATTTCTTTAATCTTGATAAAGGCTTCCAAATTTATTTAAACTAAATCGTGAAACCTACCAGTGAAACAAAAGTCACAAGGTACTGCAGTCAAAAGTCAAAAGTGAAACTATAGCTATAAGGATTAACAAATTTATTTAGAAGCCGCATAGATTCATTTTAACATATTATTAAAATATTAGGTTTTTTAAATTAGGGAATCTTAATTCTCCAGAAGTTAGTAAGTGACAACAACGTACTGCAGGCCAACCCTAATAACCGATAAAAAAAGTGTCTGGTAACAATCAATAAAGAGAAAACCTAGCATGCACACACAAATAGGATAAATTACAACCACGAAAAGAAGCATGCATCCAAACACCCCCACCTCAAAACTATTCTAAACATCTATCGATGCAGGAAGATGGTGAAAAAAATCAGATTTCATCAACGAGAAGCACAGCCCATTTTGTAATCGAACAGATAGGGCTGAGAAAGAAACCAAGGCAAATTTAGCCACTAGCCAGACTCATTCGAACAAGGATTAACAAATTAGCACACAAAATCATTTACTTCTCAAAACTGGACGGACTGTACCTAGTAGTGCTACCTCGAGCCCAATTAGTAATTTCAAGCAGAAGAGGGGACCTCTTGCGGGGCATTTCAGGTTGGTTCAACAACTTTGACGCCATTCTCTTTGTGGTGACACCAAAGCACACACGCATTATCATCATTCAAAATCTTGCAAGAACAATCCCTCCCCATGCATGCTCCAACAGTGAGTTAATTAGAATCAGAGGAACAAAGTCCCCAACACCATGATGATTATGAAGAATGAGAGGAGAGGAGCCTTATGTATCTTGTCGCCACATTCAAGATCACTCGGTAAGAAATTCACTATATATAGAACATCCCTATCAACCTTTTTCCCATCACAATCACTCATCAGTTTCATCACATAAATTCATCTATCCCACCCACAAAAATCCATGTTTCCACACATTCAAGTTTAGAAGAAAGTGCTTCATGAGTCTAGCTAGCAAGGAAAGGAAAGTTGCATATTGTTCATTCATCAAGCTTTTTCTCATATCTAAGTAAGTTCCCTACCAAAATTCTTTGTTCAAAGCAAGCCATAATTTAGTACATATCTCTGTCCCAAAACCCAAAACACAAGCATGCTTAGTGTTTCTTCAAGATCTCAACTTTTATGCATAAATAGGAAAAACCTTAGCCCTCTTCAATCACAAATACATAAGCCACTCAATTAAGAATTTGACTAAGGAAGTAAGAAATCATACCCTGGCTGGAGTTTCTGTCCTCTGTCAGCAACAGCGGCAGCGCCGGGTCGGCGGCGGCGACAGCATCCGGCGGTGGTGGCGAAATCCGGCAAACAACGACACTTCTTGGCTCCTTTTCAACCCCTCTTAATTTCTGAAAATTTAAGCAAAGATTCAAAGTTTAGAAACTTGTTTTTACAAATTAAAAGTGAAATATACTTACCTCCCGAGCGACGACGGCGACGGCGGCCGGCGCTGCGGCGGCGGCAGCCCGACGACAGCAGCGGCAGTTTCCAGCCGGCGGCGGTGCTGGCTGAGAGGGAGACCGAAAGAGAGAGTGAGAAGAGAGGAAAGAAGGAGAGAAGGGAAGAAGGGAGAGATGGCCGGAGGGCCGGCGGCTGATCGGTGCCGGCGGTGGCGGCCGTTTCCGGCAGAGGCGAGAGAGAAGGGAGATTTGAGAGAAAGAGGCGTGGGGGAAAGGAGGCGCAAGCGAGAGTTAGAATTTGAATAGAGTAGGGTTTCATTTTTATTTCTTGGCTAAAGGATGGACTTTCAATTAATTAAGTTTTGAGTTTTATTTTTAATTATTTTTTATTATAAAATAAATTCTCTAAAATTTAAATAGTTGAGCCTAAATCTTCTTTTAAATGTTTGTGTTGGTCTAGTCCAATTTTTATGATGATTATAATTAATTTTTGAAGTTAGATTTATTTAAATAGTAAGTTATGTAGTTGAAGCTTTGGTATTTATTGCCTTAATTTTGTTTTTGCCCTTGCATAATTGGAGTAAGGTAAATTCATGGTTAAAATTTAACCTCTTGAGAGTAGTGATAAATTAACAAAAAATGTGTATACAAAAACTAGATAATTTGGGTATTTTACATTTATATTAAATTTATGATGATTATTTAATTTAATATTTTACATAATTAACCTTCTATGATTATTTAGGAAACACTAAATTTTTCATAATAATCATTTACATACATTTAGACTTTAGCCGATTGAGGAGATAGTTTACCATCTTAGTAATTAATAAATGTAGATATCATATAGTTTCTTAATCTCTTCTTCCATTAACAAGAATGTGGATATTTTTTTCATTCCATTTAATTTCTTAATATTATCATCAAATGAAATAAGCATACTCATTCACATCAAATTATTTTATTATTAAATAATTTTTAAAATTTCAATATAAAAAAGACTACATCCATCCATATATATTTAATTTTTGAGTTTTGTCATTAAATGAAACCATCATAGTCATCCGCATCAAATTGTTTTAATAGTATTAAATAATTTTTAGATTTGTAAATTATATAAAATGACTACATGCATATATACTCAATTTCTTAATGTTACCATCCAAATAAATAATAATATTATTTCACATTCAATTATTTTATTATAAAATTATTTTTTAAAACCTTGGAAGGACCGATGAAGTAACTAAAGTCGACCTTCCAGAACTGGACGATGGTTTGTTATCTTTTCATAGCCAAAGGATTAAGGATCCTGAGATTGATTCTCATAGAGTACCAGAGTTTTGTGATGCACTTATTTTAAAGCATTCTGATTTTATTTCTCATGCATTTGACAATGACTAGTATTGATTCTAATAGGCAAGCTGTATATAGAAGTGGTAACTTGAAGGTTTCAACTTCTAATATTCTAAGTGTGTATCTAGAGGATACATTCAATAATGGTACTGTAGATTCCACTCTTTTATTTAGAAAAGAGAAAATATCTCAATTTGGGAGATATGAAACTGAAGTGGGCAGTGGTGCTTCTGCTATTGATACAGGGGAGAGCAGCATTATATCAAATATTTTATCACTAGACTTTGACTCATGGGATAAGTCTGAAACTTCACCTCAGAACCTGGCAAAGTTGCTAGGTGAAACTGATAGACGACAAGGGTCTTATGGAGCACCAGGTTCCTGGAAAGCTCCGAATAGCAGTCAGTCAAGATTTTCGTTTGCTAGAGAGGAGGAAGCTATTGGCCATTTACCTGAACAATCTATTGATTACCATGAACAAGCCTTGAAGCAGCATCTTTTTGGCCATAATTTCTCCGACAACAACAGATTGCATGTTGAGAAGTATGTTAGTACGATTAGCTTACCTGTTTCAACTGGCACATAACAAGATTATTTTACTAACGATGTTACTCAATTTTCTTCCAACAAGCCTCCTTGTAAGTTAATAGTAATTCATAATTTTCTTAAGTACTACTACTACATGTGGCCTTGAAAAATAGAAACTTTTGAAACGGCATGGGTTTTAATGCACAATTGGTTAAGTAAGAAAGACATAGAGAAAAAAAAGGGTAGAGTAAGAGAGAGGGAGAGAAAAATGGGTAAAGAGAGAGGAAGAGAAAAAATAGAGGAAGTAGTGTTAGTGGATTATGGGGTCCAGTTCATAAAATAGAAAGTTTTAGAAAGTTTATATTTTTAAGGGACGGACCAAATGGAAATCGTTTCTCTTTTTAAGGGACGGAGGTAGTATTTGACTATCTTTTTCACTTTTGTTTGGGGTTCAAAATTATGCAAACTTATCTTGAAAATATCTGTTTATTTAGTAATGTTGGGGAGTGATCAATTGCTAACTTATCATTTAATTGCTAACTACAACTAATTTAAGATCATAGGATTTTAGAAATCTTGTGGTCTACAATTTGCCATGTGTAATTTTGTTTTTCATTTTTTAATATTAAAAAATAATAGCAACTATCAAATTTAGGGTTTAGAAACACAATATCAATACAGTGTATGAAATACATCAACACAAAGACATGACAATGTCAATACAATTTCATATTGACATTATACAAGCCTTGTATTGACATAAAGTTGTTACCGAAATTTATTAAAATTTTTTATTTTTTTTCAAATTTTGACATGGAAACATATGTAAGTGAGATTTCATTAGAATCCTTATGAAATTATCTTTGATTTGATATTTGTTGTGCGAAAAAATAATTTAAATCGAGAAAGTTATATGCGTTTTAAAGTTATGGGATATTTTTCAAAAGTTAGTTACAACAATTTGTTGTAAACTGGCACTAATACCCTTATTGACGTTTTTTCTTGATCGTATTGACATTTCGGGGCTAATGATCTAGGCCATTGATTTGAATATCTAATGGCTATTATTTAATTATAATTAGCAATTAATTATTGAGTTAGCAATATAACACTCCCCTCCCCTAGTAATGTTAGACTTGCATAGTATGGGTGCTTGTTCATCCCTCTTGGAGTGGCATAGATATAGTGCTCTTGATCTGTAACATTAGAGAATATGGGATCTATTCCTTATCTGATATATCTATTTTCACCTCTATTTAGCTTAAACAATCTATGACACAAAAGCATTTGATGACCTTTATCTTTGTCTTTCTTTTTATATGATTTGGCGACAATTCTCTCCACCCTTGGTGATACTCACCATGGAATTCCATCTAGGGTTGTCGAGCAGATGCTATCCAATAATATCTCTCTATTTTCACAGCTTAACCTACATCAGTCTAGAAATGGAATAACTTCTAATCGTCAATGTGATGGGTGGAATGAAGCCCGGAGTGTAAATAATTTTGGTATGGCTGAGCTGCTCAGAACTGAGCGGTTGGGACATAGCAGCAAGTTCTACAGTGGTTATGAAGAATGCAATACGAGGTTGCCAGGTTCAGGAAATATATTCAATGGGGCTTATGGGATTTGATTTAAAGATGTATTCTGTTTGACTTGTGATGTCAGTGGTGAAATACGATGATCATATCCGGCTGCAATGCCTAAAGTTAACCTTTCGAACATGGAGCCTATAAAATTCAAAACAGTTCCCTTTAAACACAATGGTCATGGTTAGTCGACTCATACTTTCAGGTTGGTTGACGATCAAATCTTCTCGCATGGAGTCCAGAAAGCAAACAGGTAAAAGTTTGATTCTTTCAGTTTCATGCGATGGATGTTATTTACATCTACAGTAAAAGTCAAGTCTGTATCGTTACATTCATGAGCTATGTGAAGAGGGTGGCAAAAAAGTGATTTGGTCACATTCAGGAAAAACAATGTAGCAGTTTCTTGTTCAACAAAATTATTATTTAGAGAGTTTCTTGTTCAAGTTTGAAGATATAACCATCACTAAACACTTGACAAAATCATGTTTGTTTGTATTTACTACTAATATTTATCTTTTTTTTGGACTTGGCAAGGCGATCTTTTCTTCTAATTGCATGAGAATTTCCAGTAAAAGGTCCCGAGACTGAAGCCCAATGCAAATGCTGCTGCTGCTATACGTACGTTGGCTCTCGTCGTTAAGAGTCTTTGAGGTTGATCTGTACACCACAGAGACCGACTCCAGATTAATTGTTGATTTCCTTAACGGTCGGATTCTGAACATAGTCCGAGAGAGGCGGGAGAGAGAAAGAGGGCAAAACATAGAGTGAGAGAGAGAGGGTAGTGTTTGGCCGAGGAACATGAATAAACATGTGATACAGAGTGGATCAGAGAGGATCTCGGGAGGTTGTTTGGCCGACCGAGTCAACAGAGCAAGAAGAGGAGTTTGTTACGGAAGGAGGCTGAATGGTTATGAGGACTCACCTTTGCAGAAGTCATCAACAAATTATTGTTATTTCCTTATTGTTATTTCATTCCCTTTATTTTAGCTACAGCCATTAGTATAAATAAGGACCTCCTGCGTGAGATTGAAATATCTTGGAAAACTTAGAGTTTGGGACAATTAATTTCGTAGGCCTCCTGTGGAGGATTCTTATTTCCTTGTCATTCCTTTTATCAATAATATTACCGACTTTCCCTTCCTACTATTTCATTACTGTTTCATCAAATAAATATTTTGTGGAGTTGAAGTTTATTTCCTCCTCGCCACTTGGACGTGCACTTCTCATGCTCCTTGATCCGACGCCTTTCCTCTAACAACATAGGCGTTCACGAAGGTAACTAACCTGTGCCGCATATGTAACATAGAAATAGTTCAGTGTTATTGAGAAGAAAAATAAAAATAAGATGTGATTACGTGACTATTGGTAAACTGCAGTGCATTAAACACATAACGGTTTTGGACTTCCAATCTTGGTGGGCACAAAAAAGCTGTAAAGACGAAAAGACGGAAAGCTAAAGATGGCGACAAGCACACGGTGGTCCCTATTTCAGATGGCTGGGTTATCGTCCTCACCAAGCAACATGGAAATCCAAAAACACAACGCAATATCAGATCGGAACTCGATTTGCAAAATCAAATGACTAATCATACTAAACCCAACAATTACGCCGACTGGTTGACAGATAGTACAAGATTGCAAAAATCAAATAGATCTCATGCATTCTATCAAGACCACCCTTCCAATACTCAATCAAAATCTCAAGATCTACTAACTTAAACAATTCTTCATGCAAGCGAAAGGATAGAAGGTTAATCCTCGGATCTAACAACTATAAAGGTAAATAAGCAATTGGAATGAAAAATCATGCATAATAAATTGAAAGACTCCATTGAAACCGCGATCCAAACACGATACCCAAATTGTTAATCAAACTAAAATCTCCTTCAAAGTGTCAACACACTAGAAAACATTAAACTAGAATTGCAAGATGAAATGAGTGAAATTGTTGCAGAATCCAGTGAAGCTTCTGACTGGACAACGAACTGGAATGGTGATGACGCTCCGCTAGCAGGTGGTCGAAAGCAGGTAAGTGAACGTTGGATCTGAATGAAGAATGAGAATGGCAAGGGTAGGGCTTGCCTCCGAAGGTAAGTGAAACTGGTAACCGAGCACACTTCTCTCTTCTTGTGACCTCCTATTTATAGGACAACTTCCTCTGATCTTTAGGGTTTCTCCCCTCATGAAATGGCATCATTGCCCTTCTTAGGAGTTGGTTATTATGAGCAATTTTCTTCTATCTCCAACTTGAGCTTGATAGCTTGCATTCTGGGCAGTATAACACTCTTTTTTCAATTCCTTCATCCAAAATCCTCTTGACTCCTTTCACTTGCACCTAATCCTGCACACTTCAGCAACTGTTTTACATGTTACCCGTTAAAAACATGGTAAACTGACCAGTAACCAAGGCACTAATTGAGTCTCATCAGATTTCAGTCAAGAAACTCTAAACCAGCTAAAGCCACGTTTGGTGAGATGTTAAAATACAAAAACAAGGCGCGATTAGAGGAGAAGATAGTGCGTTCGGTGACAAAAGATGCACAAGGGGTTTTGTCACAAAAGTCGGGAGAAATACACGAGGTTGGCAACCATACTAGTGCAAAGGTGAGGGTGTGTGAGGATATGATTATGAAACCAACGGTTGAGAGGCAGGACATGCAGGAACTGGGAAAACCACCAGATCGAGAGAATGATGTTCTTACGATGACATCGGGTTTGAGCCCAAATGATGATGGAAATATGATTGAAGTGGTATCGTCCCATACGCAAGGAAGGGAGATGGTTATGGGGAATTTTTAGTCATTTTTAATGATTTAAAGTTTGAATTGTCAAGGTCTATTTATCGAAGCTTTGGAAACTGTGATTAAAATGCATAACTTACATGTCATTGTGTTGTTTGAACCACACATTAGTGGGGATCAAGTTGACAGAACAATAAAGAGGTATTACGCAACAGTGGAAGCAACATGGTTTTCTAGAGGTATTTGGTTATTATGGGATGACTTTTGGCATGTTGAGATCCTTGCAACAGCTTCGCAATATATTCATGTTTGTATTTGGGTTTCTATGGCCACAATTTACTTGGCGACGAGGAAATCTTTGTGAGAGTTTGGACAAAAGCCTTTGTTGTTCAAATTGGAGGTTGGTGTTCCACTGGCTTCAATGACTCACCTAGCACGTTACCATCGACCATTATTGTTAAAGCTTTGCATTTTTTCCTCTTGAGACCGTTCCGTTTTCTTAGAGCTTGGATGTCACGTGATCAATATAATGACTTTGTCACTTCCTCGTGGATACAAAGACATGGATGCATAGATTCTATCCATCATTTTACGGAGCAAATTAAGGTGTGGAATAAAGAAGTTTTTGGGATAGTTTCGGTGAAAAGAATCTCTATACTAGAATTGCAGAGCTATAGAGAATACTAGAATATAGAGGGTCGTCTAGTCTTTTGGCACTAGAGCCTAAACTAAAGAAAGAGTTGGATTTAGTTCTCCAGCAGGAGGAATCATTATGTCAACAGAAATCTCAGAGTGGCTGGATTAAACTAGGGGACCAAAATACCTCTTTCTTCCATTTGAGGATGATTCGAAGAAGAAATAGCAACATAATAGAGCTGCTTAAAAATGGAGATGGCGAGTGGGTAAATGACCCGGTTAGATTACAAACGTTGGCAGTATCCTTTTATAAGGAGTTATATGAAGAAGATGAGCTTCATAGGCCTCTATACTCGCAACGTGATTGTTTCCCAGCTATTGACCATTGCTGATGAGATAAGAGTACAGTTTTCTTCAAAGGAAGTCTCAAGGATGCTCGTTTTGCCATGAAGTCATGGAAAGCACTCGGCATAGATGGATTTTAAGCATACTTCTTTCAAAAACTTTGGGACGTGGTAGGTGCAGTTGTTTGCGCTGATATTCTTGGAATTCTGGGGAGTGGAATGATGGATGGCAGGATGAATAGAACGACATTCTGTCTCATCCCTAAGGTGAAAGCTCCAACACTCATAACCCAATTTCAACCTATTTCTCTTTGTCGTGTGATGCATAAATTGGTAACAAAGACTATTGCAAATCGCTTGAAGCAGCTAATGCCTCTCATTATTGGGCCTTCTCAATCTAGCTTTATAGCAGGAAGGCATATCACTGATAATGTAGTCATAGCACAAGAATGATACGCTCAGATTTTGCACTATCTTAAGGCTATTATTTGGTCTGTTTTGAGTGTCAAAGTTGCATTACATGTCCATTATTTACATATTTATCCATTTTGGTAATTTAACGTATTTTGTGAGAAATGTGTAAAATAGAGCTGAAAAGTGGCATAAAAAGGTCAAAATCTAGAAGTTGGAGAAGAAGCACAACCCGTTAGCCCGCTGGGCCAGCGTCGCTGAAAGCTGCACAAAGAAATCAGGCCCATTCCAGCAGCCTGCTGGGAGTTCCGCGCACAGACTCAGTTCAAACCCATTTTTTCAGAGATTATGAAGTTCAATCAGGGCGTTCTACACACCATTCTATTCCTCTTCGAAAGAGCTTCGCGATGGTACCTAGAACATCTCAATCGGAGTATGTGGAGAAAGTTATGGCAATTCTATGAACGTCGCGTATTGCAGTCAAATGTTGGTGGGAATTTAGGTGGAAATTCAAGGAAGGAAATAAGATATTACCTTATGAAGCCAAATATTTTCCTTAACCTATGAAGCACGAAATTTACCTTCTCCAAACCTTTTTCTAGCCTATAAATACCGTAGGGGTGTGTTATATAGCTAACTAATTCCTAAATTACTAACTACAACTAAATGATAGATATTATATCATGAAATCAATGCACAAAATCATTCATTCATGAGTATCAATACAATACACATAAAATGTCAATTAGGGGTATTAATGTCAATTGACCAAAAGTTAGTTATAACTAACTTTCAAAAAATATCTACAAATTTTAAATGATTATAACTATCTCAATTAAAAGTATTTTTTTACACAACTTATATCAAATTAAAGATACTTTTATAAGGATTCTAACGAGGTCTAACTTGCATATGTTCTGATGTCAAAATTTGTATTTTGTTTTTGAATTTTCATATTTTTGAAAAAGGAGCTCAATGTCAATGTAGCTATGATAATATGTTAATATAATACATATACAATGTCAATGCTAAATTGTGTTGACATATTCAATGAATCGTATTGATATGTTTAATACACTATATTGACATTTTGATCCAAAACCCTAATTTTGATAGTTTTCTTATCTTTTTAAATTTAAATAATACTCCATCCGTCCCAAAAATATATATTTACTTTCCATTTTCGTTCGTCCCACAAAAATATGTGCATTCCATTTTTAGAAAGTTATATCAATTTAATAATGTAGGTCCCAATATCCACTAATACTACTTTAACTATCATTCTACCCCGTCTCTCTTACTTTACCATACCATTCTACTCCTCTCTCTCACTTTACCAATTTTTTTCTTAATTCTCGTGCTGTCCCAAATGCACATACTTTTTTGGGACGGATGGAGTAATAAAACGAAATTACATATGACAATTTATAGACCACTAGATTTCTATAAATCTTATGATTTTAAATTAGTTGTAGTTAGTAATTAAAGATTGAGTTAGCCATTGATCACTCCCTAAATACCCCATAACCTAATTCATATTAATCACCAATCTTGAGCCTTCATTCCATCTCCTACCTTACCCATAAATTCCTTCATTACTCCATCTTCTACACGGATCAGAGAATTCAAAAGGAGATCAAGCAAGAGCAAGATTAATTCTTCCTGATTTTATCTAGTTTTTGTTAGATTGAACATGTCTTATTTTGCTTATATTTATTTCGTTTGTCTGTCTATGGATAGCTGAATTTATAGAATCCTAGGGGATGAAAGTAATTGACTCTATGTAGTTCTTTTTATTTGTTTAATGTTCATAACTCTTTTTTCTTTATTATTCCATAGTTTATATTTAACTACTTGGCTGTTACCTTGATTATTGTCAATGTTACCTTGATTATTGTCAATCTTTGATCAGTGCTGACTTTGATTAGTTTATATTTTGTGTCAATGCAATATTTGTGACATGAGTGTTAATACACGATAGAAATAACCCCGAGTAGAGCTTGAGTCGGATGAACATAGAACTAAATAATTAGAATTACTAATGAGTTAATGAAATCACTACCCTAAAATTTCTTTATCTCATATGCTTTCTCAAACCAAGTTAAATGCAAACTGCGAAACTATTTCACTATTTCCATTTAATTGTTTTCTTACTTGCTCTTATTTATAGTTTTTCTTAGTTTAATCAAATCCCAACTTTGTGTCCAAATAGTATATGGGGCTGTGTATGTGGTAGACAATCTGTAAAATTAATCCCTATGTTCGATATATGGTACTGACCTTTTAGCTATACCAGATTTACCCTTTATACTTGCAGGTATTTTTAGTGCTAATTATAAGTGGATGAAAGAGGAGATCCATTATTATATGAGAAAGAAGAATGGCATTATGGCAATAAAGGTTGATATGGAGAAAGCATATGATATCGTGAGTTGGGCTTTCCTATTTGATACTCTAAGAGCTTCCACTATAAGGCGGACACTTCCAATAGCCCCGCCATGTTTTTTTCCACAACCACTACTTATTTGTCCGCGCCTACAAAAAAAAGTGTCCACAGCTATAGAGGACACTTTTTTAGTCACTTTTCATTTTATTTTATTTTTTTGTTTATTTTAGTTCAATTATAATTAAAATTATCGGAATGTAAATAATTAGAAAACGAGGTAATACTGAAATTTAAAAACGTATTGGGACCAAATATTCGTTGTATTATGAAAACGGGAAAATTATTCAACGAACATTTTTAAAAAATACAAATAAAAACTCCGCCACCGTCTACTTGGTGGCGGAGTCGGATTCCTCCGCCTCTTCTCCGCTGCCTCCCTCGCTGCCGCTCGACGCCCCCCCCGCCGCTGCCCCAACTCTAGACAACCCCAGCTGATCCTTGATCCGACACATGAGCACGTAGTATATATCCTTGGTGATCGGGTCGGTCGCAGTCTCGTAGAAACGGTAGTTTTCTTGCAGTTGTTTCATCAACTGCATATCAATGTTCCTCTGCAAGACCTCATGGGGACCAGTGCCCATGGAGTGCGGTATAGGGGCGGGCTGCGAGATGCGCGATCCAGACACGGCCGACGAGAGGTGGGAGGAACCCGCAGTGACTCTAGCGCCTCAAATAGAGGCATGTTGGCCCGAGGGACGTGGGCGCCTAGAGTGTGTAGCGGCGGGCTCTTCTGTTTGGGCATCGTTGAGGTCGAATGATTGCGACCCGCTGCCACTGCTGTAGTCCCCGGTTATGTTGTGTCTAGTTCGCTTCGCCCCAGGACCTGTCCTCCTCTTCTCCGCACATATGGCCTTGAATTTTGGGCAGTTCTCAAGAACGAGATACTCCTCCCAGGAGTTGAACTTCGGCCAGCCTTCCGTGTTAAATTGGGACATAGGCAGCGCCTTCACGTCGGCTTCGCTTCGGCCACTCTCAGCAGTGAGCAGGTTGTTCTCGTATATGCCCGCAAACCTCTTGGTGGCTCGCAGAATCCTAGACCACTTTTTGCGGAGCTGTTCCGCGTCACACGGTTTGGCGCCTCTCGGCTTGAACTCGTTGTATGCCAACAGGACGCGCTTCCAAAAGCCCGGCTCGGTCTGATCAGTGCCCACTATGGGTCCGATGTGACGGCATCCCACGTCCTCGCCACAGCAATGGACTCCCCCTTGGTGTAGTGCGTGGACCGTTTACCGCCAGCCCCCATTGCCTCACTACCCTAGCCAGCACCGCTGCCGCTACCGCTGCCTCCCCTGCAGCAGCCGCTGCTTCCACCCACCCAACCGAACCCGCCGACTCTCGTCGGAACGGGCGTATCCACACGGGCTGGCGGAGTATCCGGTAGTCCCGGACTCAAACAACCCATCATCTGCTCTAGTGCGAATCTATCTGCATCGGTGAAAGGAGATTGGCTGGATTGGAAAGGGGTCTCTGGTCGCGGCAGGTTAAGCGCGTCCATGCTGGGTCTGTAATCTCCAAATGCCGAGCGACCCAAATTCCTCTGAATATAGGTCTGACCCCGAAATTGGTTCTGTTGCCACGGCGGGGATGTCGGCGACCACGGCTGGAATGGAGGGGGCGTGGGACTCGATCCCCACAGAGGGGGAGTTTGACCCGATCCCCACGGCTGGGAAGGAGGATAGTCGCCACATCCCGATTCGTCGGTGCCGGGTGATTCATCGTTTCCACCGTGCATTTTTAGAGAGTGAAAATGTTGAGAGTGAATAAATGGATGGAGTTTGGAGAGTGTGTGAACTTGTGTGTGGAAGGGTGGTATTTATAATAAAATTTTCAGAAATAATTAAAAAAAAGTGTCCGGCCTCTGCCGGCGCGCCGATGACCGGCTCACTATAGGCCGGCACGCCTATCGGCGTGGCGAGGCACGCCCGGTCGCGTCCTCGGCGCCTTCTCGCCGATGTGCCTTCCGCCCCAAAAAATGTGTCCGCCTCAGGGCGGACGCTGCCCACGCTATAGGTAGGCGCGGCGGCGGCGGTTCGGGGGCTGCCGGCGCGCCGCCCCTATAGTGGATGCTCTAAATGAAGCGGGGTTGTCTGCATTTCTCATAGATGTAATTATGAAGTGTGTGTCAACCACCTCAATGCAAATTTTGTAGAAAGGGAGCTTAATTGATGAAAGGAGGAAGAGGAACCATTGAAAGGATGCTTGATCGGATCTGAGAAAAAACAGAGTTGAGACCGATTAGGAACTGCATCGTGCACTCTTGTTCCTGGTAATCATGCCATTTCGACGCACTATTGCATCTGCAAGTTCCACAGTTACACCAAGCAATAGGCTGAGAGTGCTTGAATTCATCCCATACAATACGCAAGTTGGTGAAATAAGCACTGTCTGCCCTTATGAGAGATACATGATTTTCTGTTCCAATGATATGCTCGAGCAGTGTCAAGCTAAGAAAAGTGCAGACATAGATCGGACCAGATCTCATGAGCACCGTCAAGGTACATGATAATGGAACATATCTTAGCAGGAATAGAATTTCGCAGCCACGATACAACCATGTTGTTGCATCGAATCCAAGCAGAGAATAACAGATCATCATCGGCCGGCTGAAGAAGAATGTCGTTGATAAAAGCAATTTTGTTCTTCGCTATAAGAGCAGTCGTCACCGATCTACTCCAATTGATGTAAATTGGAGCCAGTGAGAACACGAGGAACAAGTTGAAGGCTCAGATTATCACTGGGATGCAGATAATACGGGCTAGACCTATCCTCTATTGGAGGAACCGGAGGAACTGCATTAACACCTCGTTTGTTGCGATTCATATCGGAGAAGATGAAGAAACAAACAAGCAGAAGGATTTAATTGTCAACTGATACCATGTAGAAACCAACACTTTATTGATTCAAAACTTCAGAAGTTACAAAGCAGCAACAAAAGCTATTTATACTAAGGCTAAAGCCAGCTAGCTAAACAAGCAATATCCACATCTAACTAACTCACAACTAATTCTTTATTCTTATCTATTTGATGAGGTGCCAACTTATCAGATGCTAACTCAACATGCATGCACACCGCGCTATTTTATTCATCACAACACCAACTCTTCCAACTTTAATTTCTATCTCTTTCTCTGCTGCAAAGCTCACGCTGCATGATCATATTTCATCATCTTTTACATGAATAGAGCTGACCCGTAAGTGGACTTTTCCACATTTCTATGTGCATTTACATGTAAGATCATCCTATTCAAATTTATCGTTTCATATTGATAGAATATTCGATTTTCTGATCACTCCACTAACTCTTTCTTTTAAAAATTCACTGCATTGCTTGCTCGTATATGTAACCAAAAGCACAAAATTCAAGTATAAGCTCACAACATATCCCCTGGACAGCTTATAACTTGTGAATGCTACTCAATATTTTAATAATGTTATTCATGTTCAACTGCTATATAGTGGGGAGGGGAGGGGGGAGAGTTTTAGTTTGTTATTCCTATTTTTTTTACATGTCGCCATTTTTATATCTGGTTTACTTGTAAGTTTTACCGGGTACGCCTTATATACCGCTTTTGGGCAACCTTCTCAACAACTAAGAGATCTTTCCAACTACAATACCCTAGCACAGTTTATACTTCGATAGAACGAGTCACATAAGTTTTGTCCATGCGGTACAAGCGTAGATTACTAACACTAGGGTTGTCAATCCTAGATCCGTAACTCCAAAAAGCTCCTAATACCCTTATAAAGTCCTCACTCTCAATTAACAATGTCGTTTTAAGGGAAGCTAATTTTAGTGTCTACTAAGTGGATCTAACTCGCCAACCACCTCTCACGATTATGTAGCAAGTTATATTAAATCATCACCGAATGTGTCACTCAAACATGAAGTATTATAGAACAACTTAGGGAAGAAACGAAGTAAAAATAAAACGGATATTAAATAGCAAAATGGAATTGTATAACCAAAGTCGTTACTAAGACATCCCTAGAATCCTATGAATTTAGTTACACATAATTGAATAAGCTAAAACATAGAATGAAGGGAAAACAAAGTGAACATAAGAACTAAAGTAATAAAACCCAAAGGTTTAATCCTTGTAGCATTGATCTTCTCTTGATTCCTTCTTCAACCTCTTGCACAATGAAGAACTTTCTCAATTTTATGCTCTAGAATTATAAGGCAAAAAGAAGATGCTTATGAAGAGGTTTGAGGGGCTATTTATAGAGGGAAAATCTAGCAACATCAAATAAGGCAAAAATGGCTATGTTTGGTAAATCTTGGGGAGAAAGTAGGTCAATTTCGTGCGCTGCGTTTTCACAGCGGGCAGCTGCACCTTGGCCAGCGGTCGCTGCACAATGATCCGTAGCCTCTGCCTCTTGGATAGTGGTCGCCACACTGTGTTGTAGCGGTCGCTGTGAATATTCCAGTAGCTTCGGACACTCTTCGAGCGGTCACTGCGCACACCCCAGCGGTCGCTGGGCGTGTTCTTCGTTTCAACGCAACTTTCTCCGAAGCGGACCGCTACTGGTTCGGCGGTCGTTGTGCATGTTGCAGCGGACCGCTGGGCATCTTAAATGCTCTAGATTTCCAACTTTGACTTTTTATTGTCTTTTAGGCTTAAAATCTGCACAAATCTCACAAAACACGTCAAAATACCAAAATAGAGAAAATATGCAAAATATGGACATGAATTGTGGTTTTGGCATTAAAAAACAGACCAAATAAAGGCCTTAAAACAGTGCAAAATCCGAGCGTATCACTGGGATACAACCAATCCTTCAATCTCCCTTTCTGTAGATTTTGCATAATGATTTTCATCCAATGGTGGTCCAAAACTCTGTTGAGGTTGAGGTTTATATTGGAGTTGATCAAGACAAGTTTGGTCTTGGTTGTAATGGGTATCTTGAGCCTGCCAACCTTTACCCGACCATGTAGGGAAATAATCCCCTGCCTCGGAAGGATAGGTCTGATAAGGATGACTTGGGAATAAAGGGTAATGGTTGGAGTAGTCAGGTTGGTATGTCGGTGGATTGAACTCATGGTTTCGAAATTCAGGGTAAGGTTGGTAGTGTAGATATCCCATTTGCCAAGAGGGTGTTTGGGTAAAGGTTGGATAGGGCTTTGTATGGTATGGGAAAGGTGGGTACTCTTCTGCCCAGCTCCATTCTCCACAGTGTGGGAACTCCTGTTGGCACACCTCTGCTTGACCTCTAGGGTTCCAACTCGTATTCGAACTCCAGACCTCCCCCGTGTTCTGGCGGTGGTTAACTTGATCAGTCTGGAAGTGGGTTTGGATGGGAACGGTTGGATGTTATCTTGACTCAATCACGGTTTGGCGGGTTTCCTCTAGTTTGGCAATCCAACTCTTCAGCCGATTGTCCTTGTCCTCTGTGGGAGTACTCTTCACTTCCTCATGCAATGGGGCAACTGATGTATCGTCGTACTCTCTTTTTGGATTTAGAAGCTTTTCTTGGACAACCTTGGCCTTACTCAGCCTTAGCTTGTAGAAACTCCCCCCGCTTGATGAGTTCACCAAGTCTTTGCTCCTTGCGTCCATTCCATCATAGAACTTCGAATAGACTTCCACTTTCATCACGTTATTGTTTGGGCATGCATCCAGTAGAACTTGGTATCTGTGCCAGTACTTGCTTAAGATCTCACCATACCCTTGGGTAACTTCTCTGATTTTCCTTCGGAGTTCATTTGTTTTTGCTGCTGGAATAAATTGGTTTATGAACTCCATTTTGAAATTTGTCCATGTCTTGATGCTTTTGGGTTCCAATCCTCTAAACTAGACATCTGCTTCGCTTTTCAGAGAGAGGGGAATGATTCTCAACTTGAGATCCTCCTCACTTGACCCCTCTGGTCTTATTTGCACTCTGCAAATTTTGTCAAACTCACGTAGGAATTCAATCGGGCTCTCAGCACTAGCTCCCAAAAAGGTAGGCAAGATAGCAAGCACTTCTGGGTTCACGTACACCGTTTCATGCCCTTGAGTGATGGATATGGCAGATGTTGGCTCGTTCACTGAGTTGGCATAGAGTGAACCTATCTCCAGATCCTCTTTCTGATCACGCACCATAGTGGGTTCGTTCTTGATTTCCTCCTTATCTAGGGTGGCTTTTGATTCGAGTGGACTCACGAAGGTGATGTCCTGACTTTCTTCACACTTGGCAGCCGAGTCAGTTAGTGGGGTGGGAGGTGATTCATCTTGCACAGTGGTTTGCTCCACACTCCTTCTTCTTCTTGCCTCATGGACTCGGTGCCTTCGAAATGGGGTAAACAGAAAACAACAAAAAGCTTAGTTACAAAATTTAAACTAAAATTTTAAAATAAAACTTGAGACGCTCCGCCCATTTATGTGTTCCCTTGCTCCAGTACTTCCTTTGATTCACACCAGCAGGGAAAATGTTTGATGTACATAGATAAGGACATTAATTCTTCACGGATTTTTTTTCCTGAGTTATCTCGAAAATAAAAAAAAGAAACTAAGAAGATATCAAAATATTTACACCCAAGGTGTCTCACAACAAATGTAGGGTAAATGCTATCATCCCCGGCAACGGTGCCATTTGAAAAGCTAGACTTTTCACTCTCTATTCTTCTCATTTCTTTGGTATATCGTTGTGGCTTGCTCAAATTGAAGGGTCAAACTGATCCAGCCAGCATATATATGCCTGCTACCTGCAAATTTGCACACACAGTATACAAACGCACATACTATAAAAGAAAACACAGAGTATATCCACAAAAACACACACACACACATAGGGTAAATTAATACATACACTACACACTGCAAACAATATGCTAACACATACACTATAAGAAAAACACAAAGTAAACCAAAAATATATTCACGTAAAGGAAATACACACATGTAAGGAAATTACACACTTATACATATTACACAAAATACACTCGCACATACATATACACAAAATACATGCAGTGCAAAAGCACAACATACACTTCATATATATACACACACTACACTCAAAATACAAACATTGCACTACACATACACCATATGCACAGTCTACAACATATCTACACTCTATGCACAATATAAACACCGCGCTATACACAAAATACATGCAATACAAACTCACACTTCACACAATACACACTTTTCACACCATACACAAAATACACACTACAAACACACGAATACACACTGCACGCAAAATCACAAAATAAACACAGTTCACACACTAAACACAAAACACACATAATGCGCACATACACTACACTACACTACACTATACATAAAATACACGGTGCACATAGTACACACAAACACCTACACCCCCAAAATGAATCTAAACATTTCCCTTTATGTGATGGATAATAAAATGTGAGGCGAGACAGAATACTCCATTGTCTGCATAGGAAATTAGGTGGTGGGGGTTAAGCTATTTCTTTTCTCATCGTGTCTCCTAAAAAGTTGGCTCCGCCATAACTCCTACAAAACAAACAAAAAAACAAAACAAACTATATCAATCAACTGATGAATAAAAATAAAGACATGAAGTGTAACATAAGTAAACAAATACTTAAAAGTGCATAATACAAGCTAATATGTGGGGTAGCAAGTTATCACTGTTCATCACATAGAAAATATCAAGAGACCATAGAAAATATAAGAACTGTACTTTTGTTCACCACATAGAAAATATCAAGAAACCATAGAAAATATAAGAAATGTACTTGGTCTTGTTCAGACTTGTTCAGCAGCACAAATTCATTCATATGCTAAAATATTAATAAGTAAAGTGTTTTAAATTAGGGAATCTTAGTTCTCCAAGCCTTAAGTATACACTGCTAACCTATAAAAAAGTGTTTCTGGTGACAATCAATAGAGAAAAAACCATGCAAACACACACAAATATGATAAATTACAACCACAAAAAGAAGAATGCACACAAGCACCCACATCTCAAAACTATTCTAAACATTGCCATCAATGTAAAGGGCATGAAAATGTAAAGGGAGATAGAATACTTAATTTTTTGCGTAGAAAGCAAATAAGCGGTGGTGCTAGGATCACACCCCTATACCGGAACCGAGAACCCGGGCAACTCCGGGGTAAGTACCTACAAAAGTGTGAGTTCAAAGTGTACTAGCATAAAAATCCTATGAGTATTGGTTACAGCTATAACACCTCACTGTTGAAAGGGGACATCTCAAGAACTTGATCAACTGAAGTAGAGCTCACATCACGGGGCCGAGTTCTGCTTGCTACGCAGCCTTACACTCAGCCTGGAATGAACGGCAACAGAAATTAGATGAGCAGTACAAGCAAACTCAAGTTTGCAATCCAAAGCAAATATGATCCCTGGATAGATAATCTAAATGTCGTAGACAAACACGAATGCTGGAATAATATTTAAAATTTTGAGTGTATCACAACATTTCCCAAGCGATTATCAATCAAGAAAGATGTGTATTAGTGGATGGATTCCATTCATCAGGGTCAACTCCGTTTGTGATTCCTACAAAGTCGTATTGTATTTCTAATTAAAACCAATTAGTTTGGTTGGTGCTAACAAGTCTTTATTCGCCTCTCTTGTTTTATTTTAATAGTTATTATGAAAGGCAAAACACATTGATGGAAAGGAGATTATCACTAGCCACCAGCTGAACTGAAATGACTGCTCTAGAAGATCACTTGCTATGGCCCCTCCGTTAAGTGATTTTCCGAGTTTGGCGAAATATTGAACCACGTAAAGGTTCCTTAATGTGATGTAAAGGCATTTTCAATCAGCACGCAAGGTATATAAAGTAGTTTTCTGACAATTCACAAGATCATTAACATTTATAACACAAGAAAGTAATAAAGCAAAGGTTATCTATACCTACAGGTTACATTAGCATGACTTCCTGTCAACCTTGCTACTACAAATGTGTTGCATTTCGTATAAGTTTCTCAACAGGCTCCGTGGCATAGACCTGCCATTTAAAAACTTAACTTCTTTAGCATTTGCATTGTTATATATACTATGGAAAAAAGGGTCCTTCAGAATTAACGGGGTAGAGTAATCTAATTATTTACAACCACATAATCAAGCATGCACACAAACACCCTCACCCCAAATCTTAATCTTAACATTGTCGTTTATGTGAAGGGAAACAAAATAATCCCTTGTTTGCATGGGAAGTTAGGTGATGGGGGTTAGGTATTTCTTCTTTCATCTTGCTTCCTTTAGAAATTAGCCCCTCCTTAACTCCTACAAAACAAACAGAAACAAACAAATTCACTTATATAAATCAGCTGGTGAATAAAAATAAAGAAATGAAGCACAACATATGTAACAAATACTTAAATTGCATATTCAAAAGTATCAACTTAAATACAACCTAATATGTTGGGCAGCAAATTCTAGATTAAGAATCTGACTGAATTTGTAACCATTTCGGCAGCTGCTATTCGAACTTGTGCTACATAATATAAAGCAGACACACATATGTTTATACATATAAAAAGGAGATTGTATCATCAAAATAACTCACTCTAATATCAAGGTTTGTCCCAGGATGCTCGGAAGACAGAATTGCATTCGTAGGATGTGCAGCATTTCTAGGTTCATGCATTTACAAATTCCACAGGTAAAAAAGTGCACAAGCAAACAATGGCATATATATAACAGGAGGGAATGAAGGAATGATGTAGTTTACAAGAGTTTGTGGAACATCGCCAATTGAAATATGAGATGAGCGAAATGAAAAATGATCACCGGAATTTTACTAATTTGATTCCTTTTAGTTTTTGGGATCCAACAGGTTCTATCTCGTCAGAGCCAATTTCCGGTGTACGGGGCATAGCACCAATTCAAGTGCTAACAAGGCCAGATGAGTAAATGCTAGCACTCATTTGGTCAGAAGTGGAGATGCAAATTGCCTGGATAATCCAGCTCCTGATGAAGCCGAGGGGCGAACTGGAAATGCATTTGGAGCTCTGGGTGGATCGATTCTGCTGTGAAAAAAGAGCAATATGCGGCAAAGAAAATAATAAAATGAAATGAGATACCAATAAAGATCACAAAGATGAACTAGATAATATATATTAGAATTTATCAAAGAATCACCTCATAAACTCGTTGTTGTGAATGTGACATGTGCCTTGGCTTAGGATAAAGGGCTTCCGTTTGACCTCGAGCATAAAGGCTAGCATTAAAAAAGTGGCACAACACTGTCTCTATGCTTTCTTCTAATAGAAAGTAATCGATCTATTTCCCCATAAATGGTTTGGACTGCATGTAAACAAGGTTAAAATGCAATAAGGACAAAATACAAACAATATTAATTCCAAACCCATCCACAATGGACTAAATTAACACAAGACTTTACCAAAAATTTTATCAACTATTTGCTGGTATTATTGCTTTAATAAGTAAATCTCATTCAACAGGGAAAACATCAATAGAATCCACGTTCACCACATGGAAAATACCAAGAGACCATTGAAAAAATTTATGAAATGCTCTTGGTTCACTTGGTCTTGTTCAGCAGCAGCACAAATTCATTTTCACATATTATTAAGATATTAATAGGTGTTTTATAGTAGGGAATCTTAGTTCTCCAGAAGTTAGTAAGTGACAACAACGTTCTGCAGGCCAACCCTTGATAGAAACACTAAGTCTATACTAATAACCCGTAATAAATGTGTCGGGTGACAAATTTAATCAATAGAGTGAAAACCTTGCATGCACCCACAAATAGGATACCTTATTACAAGCACAAGAAAAAGAATGCATGCAAACACCCACACCTCAAAACGATTCTAAACATTACCCTCAATGTGAAGGACAAGAAAATGTAACGGGAGATAGAATACTCACTTGTTTGAGTAAGAAAGCAAGTAAGGGATGGCGCCAGGATCACACCCCTATAACAGAAGCGAGAACCTGGACAACTCCAGGGTTAGTCCCTAAAAATGGGTGTGCTCAAAGTTTACTAGCAGAAAAATCCTACGTTTAGTGGTTACAACTATAACAACTCATTGTTGAAGATCAGGGGACATCTCTGGAACATGATCAATACTGAAATAGCGCTCTCAACAACGGACCGAGTTCTGCTTGCAACGCAGCCTTGCACTCAACCTGCAATGAACAGCAGCAGAATTTAGATGAGCAGCACGAGCAAACTCAAGTTTGCAATCAAAAGCAAATTTGGTCCATCGATAGCTGATCTAACTGTCATAGACAAATACAAATGATGGAATAATATTTAAAATTTTGTGTGTATCACAACATTTCCATAGACAAATACAAATGATGGAATAATATTTAAAATTTTGTGTGTATCACAACATTTCCAGAGCGGCTATCGATCGAGGAAGATGTGTATCAGTGGATGGATTCCATTCATCGGTATCATCGCTGCCTGTGATTCCTGCAAAGCCGTATGGTATTTCTAATTAAAACCAATTAGTTTGGTTGATGCTAACAAGTCTTTTATTCGCATCTCTTTTAATGTAATATAATCATGGAAATAAAGACACATTGTATGAAAGGAGATTACCATTAGTCACCCGCTAAAATGACTGCTCCAGAAGATCCTTTGCTATGGCCAAGCCCTGAAGTGACCTTCTGAGTTGGCTTGATACTGAACCACGTAAAGGTTCCTAAATGTGATGTACGGGCCTTTTCAATCAGCACACAAGAGAGTAATAAAGCAAAGGTTATCTATACCTAACAAGTTACATTAGCAAGAGTTCCTGCCAACCTTGCTACCATCTAATGTGCTGCATTTCGCATAAGTTTCTCATCGGGCTCCATGGCATAGTACCATCTAATGTGCTGCATTTCGCATAAGTTTCTCATCGGGCTCCATGGCATAGTCCTGCTATTTAAAACACATAACTTGTTTAGTATTCGCATCGTTATAGAAAAAGGGTCCTTCAGAATCGGAGATAGAGTAATAAAATTATTTACAACCACATAATCAAGCATGCACACAAACACCCTCACCCCAAATCTTAATCAAGCATCGTTGTTCTTGTAGCAACTCAAGAACAATCTGCTTAAGCTCGGTTCTTTGCAAACAGTATAGAAGCAGTAATTTACCTACATAGCAATCTAATGTCCTTGATGCAAAGCAATGTAGCTTAACACATGTAATTAGCTCAATAAATAACATTCATACCTTGTTGGATGTGGATTCTACATTTGAAGTCTAGGTAAAGCGCATGATCAAATTAAGAGTTGGAAAAGTCAATAAAAGTTTTGTGCTTAATCCACCATGTCTTAAAAAAGGAAAACAACATAATAAGTTGACATCAACATATTGGAGGATACCAATTACCAACTAAGATAATAGTAAAATAAATATATAGCTATAGTTTGTTATTTTGTACTCACTCCGTCCAACCATGAGCGAGGCAATTTTTTGGGCACGAGATATAAGGAATTGATATTTAAGAGTTAAGGCGCATAGTATATATATCTTCTCTGTGATAGTATGGTACATGTGCAATGCATCACCAAAGGTTATAAATGGCGCAGAGACATTTGTCCCGGGATGCTCGGAAGACAGATTTGCATTAGTGTCCATCAGTAGCTGGCCAAAACAAGAAGGAATGAAGGAATTATGTCATTTTCAAGAGTTTGTGGACCATCGCTAATTGCAATGTGAGATGAAGGAACTAAAAACGATCACCATAATTTTATTAATTTGATTCAATTTTGTTTCTGTTGCTCGCAGGGTTTAGTCATAGGAAAACAACAACTAATAATTAATAAATGGTATAAAAATCAAAAGAAACCATAAACTAAACAAACCTTGTATGAATCTGTGATCCAACAGGATCCATCTCATCAGAGCCAATTTCGGGTGTGTGGGGAATAGCACCAATTCCAGTGCTAACACTCATTTGGTCAGAAGTAGAGATGCAAATTTCCAGGAAAATCCACACACTGACGAAGCAGAGGGGCAACTGGAAATACATTTGAGCTCTGGATGGATCGATTCTTTCCTAGAAAACGAGCAAAATGATGCAAACAAAATGAAAAAATGAAATGAGACATAAATAAAGATCACAAAGATGAAAATAGATAATATATATCTGACCACCTGAATCAACTTAGATGTCCTAGAATTTGTCAGGAATCACCTCATAAACTCATTTTGTGAATGTGACAGGTGGCCTAGCTTAGGACAAAAGGCTCACTTGACCTTGCACATAAATGCTAGCATAAAAAAAGTGGCACAACACTGTCTCTATGCTTTCTCCTAATAGAAAGTTGTTGATCTATTCCCCATCAATGGTTTGGACTGCATGTAAACAAGGTTAAAAAAAGGCAACAAGGACAAAATACAAACAATATGAATTCCAAACCCATACTCAATGGACTAAATTAACACAAGCCTTTACCAATGTTTTTATATCAGTTATTTGCTAGTATTATTGATTTAAAAAGTAAACCCCATTCAACGGAAAAAAACATAAACAGACTCCACGTTCACCACAGAGAAAATTTCAAGCGACCATAGAAAATATATGTACTTGGTCTTGTTCAGCAGCATGTCTTGTTCAGCAGCACAAATTCATTTTCACATATTAAAATATAAGTAATGTGTTTTAAATTAGGGAATTTTAGTTCTCCAACCCTTGAGAGAAACTAAGTCTACACTAATAAACCATTAAAAAGTGTTTCTGGTGACAATTAATGGAGAGAAAACCTTACATATACACACAAATAGGATAAATTACAACCCCAAAAAGAAGAATGCACGCAGACACCCACACCTCAAAACTATTCTAAACATTACCCTCAATGTGAAGGACAAAAAAATGTAAAGAGGATAGAATACTTACTTGTTTGAGTAGAAAGCAATTAAGGGGTGGTGTCAGGATCACACCCCTATACCGGAAGTGAGAACCAGGGCAACTCCGGGCTAGTTCCTGCAAAAGTTTGTGCTCAAAGTGCTCTAGCATAAAAATCCAACGAGTAATGGTTACAGCTATAACACCTCACTGTTGAAGATCAGGGGACATCTCTAGAACTTATCAACACTGAAGTAGCGCTCTCAACAAGGGAGCGACTTCTACTTGCTACGCAGCCTTACACTCAACCAGGAATGAACAGCAGCAGAATTTCGATGAGCAGTATGAGCAAACTCAAGTTTGCCATCTAAAGCAAATTCGGTCCCTCGATAGATGATCTAACTGTCGTAGACAAACAAAAAAGCTGGAAATGATATTTAAAATTTTGAGTGCATCACAACATTTGCAGAGCGGTTATCAATCAAGGAAGATGCGTATCAGTGGATGGATTCCATTCATCGGTGTCAACTCTGTTAGTGATTCCTGCAAATGAAATGAGACACAAATAAAGATCACAAAAATGAACTAGAGAATATATATCTGACCACGTGAATCAACTTAGATGTTCTAAAAATTGTCAAGTATCACCTTATAAACTTGTGGTTGTGAATGTGACAGGTGCCTAGCTTAGGACAAAGGTCACATTTGACCTGGCACTTAAAGGCTAGCATTTAAAAAAGTGGCACAACACTATCTCTTATGTTTTCCCCTAATAGAAAGTTGTTGATCTATTTCCCAATCATTGGTTTGGACTGCATGTGAACAAGGTAATGCAACAAGGACAAAATAAAAAAACTGTGAATTCTAAACACATACACAATGGACAAAATTAACACAAGCCTTTACCAAATTTTTAATAAGTTATTTGCTAGTATTATTGCTTTAATAAGTAAATCTCATTCATCAGTGAAAACATCACCTCAAAGAATGTCTTGTTCATTTTCACATATTAAAATATTAATAAGTTAGGTGTTTGAAATTAGGAAATCTTAGTTCTCCAACCCTTGAGAGAAACTAAGTGTACACTAATAACCCATTAAAAGTGTCTGGTGACAATCAAGAGTGAAAACATTGCATGCAAGAGAAAAAACATTGCATGAAAAAACAAAGAAAAGAAGAATGCACGCATACACCCACACCTCAATGTGAAGGACAAGAAAATGTAAAAGGAGATAGAATACTCACTTGTTTGGGTAGAAAGCAAGGGGTGGTGCCAGGATCACACCCCTATACAGGAAGCGAGAACCTGGACAACTCCGGGGTTAGTCCCTACAAAAGTGATTGATCAAAGTGTACTGGCATAAAAATGCTATGAGTAGAGGTTAGTGGTTACAGCTATAACACCTCACTGAAGAAGAACAGGGGACATTTCTAGAACTTATCAACACTGAAGTAGCGCTCTCAACACGGGACTGAGTTCTACGTGCTACGCAGCCTTACACACAACCTGGAATGAACAACAGCTGAATTTAGATGAGCAATACGAGCAAACTCAAGTTTGCAATCTATAGAAAATTTGGTCCCGCGATAGTTGATCAAACTGTTGTAGACAAACTCAACTGCTGGAATAATATTTAAAATTTTGGGTGTATCACAACATTTCCAGAGCGGTAATCAAATTATTTACTGCTGGAAAATTGTTTCTAAAATCAAGCAATGTAGGAAACTTCTCCAATATGTATGTCCAAACTTTGATTTGATTTTCCTACACGAGCTTATATGATTTCTGGAGTCACCCAGCCATAGAAGTAGCAACAAGCTGGCATTGAAGAAATATTAAAATCTTGAGAAAGATCAGAGGAAGTGGAGAGTTAATGTAATAAATAGAGATAGTCTTTAGTTATCTTGGAAGTACTTTCATATGACATCTCTAATATGATAGCATAATCCATTAGTTACCATTTCATACAAAGAAATTGACCTCAAAATTCTGAACCAGCTACTTGATGCTTAAATCAATCCAACACCATACATAAGAAAAAGAAATCATAACCTAAGAGGCACAACATGTCACAGTATATAGTACATGAAATTTTGGCTATACATCATGACAAATCCAACAACAAAACCAGACTATGGATTCAATAATTTCATGCCCAGATTCATACCAGAAAGATATTCAAAGTGAACCCAAAGATTGAATGTGACTAGGAGAGAGGTCCTGAACATCCTTCAGAACCTTGATCTATTCCTGGAGGCATGCACGTAAACCGGAGCATGAAATTACAATTATAACAGACCACAAGATGGCACTGGCAGATGCAAATTCAAAAATTAGTCTTGGCAAATAATATCTCACAGAATGATTTCTTTACACAACAACAGAAATTAACTTGCTTTACTATGTGTCCTTGGGACCTTAATAGGGAGGGATTTTTAAAAAGAGAAAACACTAACCTCATACAAAGCATCTTTACTAGACACTAATTGAGTGCTCATCCAGCTTCCAAGGCCCATGATTTCTTTTTTAATGCAGGTACAGCAAACCGAATGCCAATGTAAAAAAGAAACATATCTAGGAAGTACTTGGGAAAGAGCCTGTGAAAACAATTTAACATGCCAAGATTTGACAATCAATGGGGTTTATATATCAAAGAAAAGAAATACTATTATAGCACATTTATGTACACGGCATATGACAAAAAAATAGGATAATAAGTATATATTAATTATATAGATGCAAGGTAGCAAGAAGTGGATTAGAAAAAGTAGGAAATCACCAGGCACAGTATAATACCCAAAAATATATGTGATAGATTTATAAAGCTGCAAAAGGCAGTAGAAATTGAATCAAATAAGTAGAAAAATATATTCGCTACAACCAAGAAGAAGAAGATTAAGCAAAGCAGGCTCACCATTTCCCCGGCTTCTTATAAGTTAAGAACTAAGTCTCCCCCTACCGCCATACGCCTTGCCCCCACCGGGCTGCCGTCCCCAGATCTTGCTCTTCCACCTGTGCGGCGCGTTTTAAACAACGCTAATATAAACAAGCATAAATGTAAAAATTGGTTTCCATAACAAATTCTAGTCTATTTATGCACTAGGCAGTTTCACTGAAAGCACCTGAAGAAGTGATCTCCACGTAGTTGGGCCTTGGCCTTCAGATTGACTAAGAAATTCTAGTCTATTTTTGCACGAGGAACTATCACGGAAAGCACCTTAGTTGCACAAGAGATAACATTTACAAGAATGAATCTGAATGCTTAGAGAGGCCGTTAGATCAACTAAGTGTAACACGAGCATAGTTTGAATCATCTCAGTCGCCTCAAATGCAATAGATTGGAACACAGCTCTTTAATCTGACTCAAAGAAAAATTCTTTCCTGCATACAACAAGAAAAGGGTAAAAGGGTTTAGTGGAACATATAGAAAGAATCCAAGGAAATAAAAATAATAAATTGTTGTATGTATTCCACTTCCTACAACTAAACAAAAATTATATCTAAATGTATGTATAAGGAGGAGAATAGCTAACCACACATCCTAATATCGTGATCGTCAGTTTTAGACAAAGCAAGATCAACTCCAATTTTATCAGGTACCGACAAGCGTAGAGCATCAGAAAGATTTTGCAGTAGTTCTTCATTGACGGCTTTAGTATGAACTGAGAGACACTTAATATCGAAGTGGCCAAAATTGGCTAGGAGCAATAATACGCTACCCTCCATTCCATTGTATACTGTCCGAGGAACAAGTTAGAAAATTACCCACTCACATCAAACACCCCCAAAACATAAGTCATGTTAGCCCTCGAGCAAGTTACACAATAAATCACACTCACAAGATATTAGATAATCCTCTGCTTCAAGTCACGCCAAACCATATGAATCGGTAGGGAAATTAGGCCGACCCCGAATTCACTCGCGGGTAAAACTTAAGAACAAGAATTGTACACGAACTAATTCCCTAAGAACTAGGCATCCCATGCTTCAATCTAAGTTCGAGTTGTGTCTTGGGAGTCTCAAACCATCGTCACTAATTCATAAAGAGAAGTTCTTCTAGCTATTCTTTATTTTAAGCACATAAGATCTTTCTCCCAAAATCAAGCAAAATTCATCACTCCCAAGTCAATATGATGCACATATCAAAAGGTCTTATTCATTGGGATGTAATGGGGCTTTTGGTAGAGGTGGGATAATATTTGGTTAAGTAGCTTACCACCATTCTTAAAATACTAGCACATCCATCACAAAACCTTTCACATCTCACTCACTGCATACAAATTTCTTATAGCTCAACACCCCAAACATGAGATTTTTCGACCATATGTCAACTTATTCTTTTGAATCATTTCTATTTTTCGCTCAATATTTTTTTTCGAGCCTTGGCTTTTTTTTACTCAAGAAAGGCTGCCTTTTTATTTTTTAATTTTTTTTTCTAGCCTTGGCTTTTTTTTAGACATGAAAGGCTGCCTTTTTTATTTTTATTTTTTTTTCTAGCCTTGGCTTTTTTGACTAATGAAAGGCTGCCTTTTTATCTTTTTCTAGCCTTGGCTTTTTTTACTTATGAAAGGCTGCCTTTTTATTTTTTTCTAGCCTTGGCTTTTTTTTTTACTCATGAAAGGCTGCCTTTTTATTCTATTTTCGTTTGAAGGGGACAGCTATTCACTCCCTTTGTATCTCAGTATAAATAAATACCACCTAATGAATGGTACAAAACCTCCATCTTTTTCTTGCCACCATAATACCCTCCCAAGAATGTGCTAGCACTTTAATTTTGGTGACTAGGGTAGAAAATATAGGCCAACAAATGGATACAATAGGTAAGCATATATAAGGACTTCAAAATTTTCAACAAAGAAATTAGGCTTTTGGGGCTCAAATTGGCTTACTAGGGGTTTATGCAAGGTCAGGCATGTGATAATTTGGATATGAGGTCTTTATTCCTATTGCCTAAATCATCTTTATGCACCAATATCAACAAGATTGCAACTCATAAAGCTCTCATTCAGTCGATCGGCCCTATGGCTTTTTCAATTAATTTTTCAAAACCGGAATAGTTCTCTCTCCTTAGCTCAAGAAATCGGGCAACAAAGAACACTGTTATCACTTATTTGAAGCACGGGAAACCTAGGACTTCAGAAGTTAGTAAGCAACAATTAAGTTTGCAGATCAACCCTTGAGAAAAACGAAGTCTACACTAATAACCCCTTTAGAAGTTAGCTCCTCCTCAACTCCTACACAACAAACACAAAACAAATAAAATCAATTATATAAAGCAGCTGATAAATAAAAATAAAGAAATGAAGTACAACATAAGTAACAAATACTTAAAGTGCATATTCAAAAGTATCCACTTAAATACAACTTAATATGTTGGACAGCAAGTTCTAGATAAAGAATCCGATAGAATTTGTAACCTTTTCGGCTGCTGCTATTCATACTTGGGCTCCATTATCTAACGCAGGTACACATATGTAGAAATATATAAAAATGAGGTTTTATCATCAAAACAACTCATTCTAATATCAAGGAAGAACATATAAATCTTAACAAAACAATAAATACATTATGCACATTAATTTTACATACAATGTAGGATTGACATCATTCCCACATCTAAACCGAGGCCAGCATATGAAATTATACAGTGCATCATTGGAGAATTAGTGCGTACTTTGAGCAAATCAAGAACAATATGCTTAAGCTCGGTTCTTTGCAAACAGTTATGAATCTAGAACGATATGCTTAAGTTAGTAATTCACCTACATAGGAATCGAATGTCCATGAATGATGCAAATGCAGATTAAGACAAGTAATTAGCTTATCACCTAACACTCACACCATGTTGGATGTGGATTCTTCAATTGAAGTCTAGGTAAAATGCATGATCATATCAAGAGTTGGAAAAGTCAACATTCTAAATGTTTTATGCTCAATCCACCATGTCATTTTAGAAAAAAGAATACCACATAATAAGTTGACATCAACATATTGGAGGATATCAACTAAGGTAATACTAAAATAAACTTATAGCTATAGTTTGTAATTTTTTACTCCCTCCTTCCAACCATAAGCGTGGCACTTTTTAAAGCACGAGTTTTAAGAAATTGATATTTAAATAGTAAAGGCTCATAGTATATATACCTTCTCCGAGATAGTATGGTACATAAATGGCTCAGAGACATTAGTCCCAAGATGCTAGGAAGACAGAGTTGCATTAGTAGGATATGCAGCATTTCCAGTTTCCTGCATTGATAAAGTACATTAATAGAGTGCACAGGTAAAAAATTGCACAAGCAAACAATGGTTGATATGCAAACAGATTGTACTCACTTTTGCATAACTGGAAGGTTCCATCAGTAGCTAGCCAAAGCAAGAGAGAATGAAGGAATGATGTCGTTTTCAGGAGTTTGTGGATCTTCGCCAATTGAAATGTGAGATGAAGAAACTGAAAACGATCACCATAATTTTACTACTTTGATTCATTTTTGTTTTTAGTTGCCCGTAGGGTTTACTGATAGGAAAACAAAACTAATAATTAATAAATGATATAAAAATCAAAAGAAAACATAAACTAAACAAACCTAGAAGGAATCTGGGATCCAACAGGTTCTATATCATCAGAGCCAATTTCCGGTGTTTAGGGCATAGCACCAATTCCAATGCAAACAAGGCTAGATGAGTAAATGCTACCACTTATTCCTGACGAAGCGGGGAATTGGAAATGCATTTGAGCTCTGGGTGGACCGATTCTCTAGAAAACTAGAAAAATACAGCAGACAAAATGACAAAATTAAATGAGATACAAATAAAGATCACAAAGATGAACTAGAGACTATACATATCTGGCCACGTGAATCAACTTAGATATCCTAGAATTTGTTAAAGAATCACCTCATAAATGCGTTGTGAATGTGAAAAGTGGCCTGGTTAGCATAAAGGGCTCATTTGACCTTGCGCATAAAGGCTAGCATAAAAAAAGTGGCACAGCGCCGTCTCTATGCTTTCTCCTAACAGAAATTTGTTTATTTGTTTCCCCTTCAATGGTTTGGACTGCATGTAAACAAGGTTAATATGCAACAAGGACAAAACACAAACAATATGAATTCCAAACCCATACATACTGGACTAAATTAACATAACACTAGAACAAATTTTTTATAAGTTATTTGCTAGTATTATTGCTCCAATAAGTAAATCCCACCCAACAGAAAAAACATCAATAGAACACGTTCAGCACAGATAAAAAATATCAAGAGACCATTATAACTCTCCACACATCTAAATCATGTGGCCTTACCATAAGGATTTAGGACCCACTTAATATACGCTGGAAGGAACTTCATCATCCAGTTGGTTAAAAGTAAGTATGTTTTTCAGACATGATATGCATCAATGATTACATGACACGGAAACATGCATGGCCTATGTATTTCTTTAATCTTGATAAAGGCTCCCAAATTTATTTAAACTAAATCGTGAAACCTACCAGTGAAACAAAAGTCACAAGGTACTGCAGTCAAAAGTCAAAAGTGAAACTATAGCTATAAGGATTAACAAATTTATTTAGAAGCCGCACAGATTCATTTTAACATATTATTAAAATATTAGGTTTTTTAAATTAGGGAATCTTAGTTCTCCAGAAGTTAGTAAGTGACAACAACATACTGCAGGCCAACCCTAATAACCGATAAAAAAAGTGTCTGGTAACAATCAATAAAGAGAAAACCTAGCATGCACACACAAATAGGATAAATTACAACCACGAAAAGAAGCATGCATCCAAACACCCACACCTCAAAACTATTCTAAACATCTATCGATGCAGGAAGATGGTGAAAAAAATCAGATTTCACCAACGAGAAGCACAGCCCGTTTTCTAATCGAACAGATAGGGCTGAGAAAGAAACCAAGGCAAATTTAGCCACTAGCCAGACTCATTCGAACAAGGATTAACAAATTAGCACACAAAATCATTTACTTCTCAAAACTGGACGGACTGTACCTAGTAGTGCTACCTCGAGCCCAATTAGTAATTTCAAGCAGAAGAAGGGACCTCTTGCGGGGCATTTCGGGTTGGTTCAACAACTTTGACGCCATTCTCTTTGTGGTGACACCAAAGCACACACGCATTATCATCATTCAAAATCTTGCAAGAACAATCCCTCCCCATGCATGCTCCAACAGTGAGTTAATTAGAATCAGAGGAACAAAGTCCCCAACACCATGATGATTATGAAGAATGAGAGGAGAGGAGCCTTATGTATCTTGTCGCCACATTCAAGATCACTCGGTAAGAAATTCACTATATATAGAACATCCCTATCAACCTTTTTCCCATCACAATCACTCATCAGTTTCATCACATAAATTCATCTATCCCACCCACAAAAATCCATGTTTCCACACATTCAAGTTTAGAAGAAAGTGCTTCATGAGTCTAGCTAGCAAGGAAAGGAAAGTTGCATATTGTTCATTCATCAAGCTTTTTCTCATATCTAAGTAAGTTCCCTACCAAAATTCTTTGTTCAAAGCAAGCCATAATTTAGTACATATCTCTGTCCCAAAACCCAAAACACAAGCATGCTTAGTGTTTCTTCAAGATCTCAACTTTTATGCATAAATAGGAAAAACCTTAGCCCTCTTCAATCACAAATACATAAGCCACTCAATTAAGAATTTGACTAAGGAAGTAAGAAATCATACCCTGGCTGGAGTTTCTGTCCTCTGTCAGCAACAGCGGCAGCGCCGGGTCGGCGGCGGCGACAGCATCCGGCGGTGGTGGCGAAATCCGGCAAACAACGACACTTCTTGGCTCCTTTTCAACCCCCTCTTAATTTCTGAAAATTTAAGCAAAGATTCAAAGTTTAGAAACTTGTTTTTACAAATTAAAAGTGAAATATACTTACCTCCCGAGCGACGACGGCGACGGCGGCCGGCGCTGCGGCGGCGGCAGCCCGACGACAGCAGCGGCAGTTTCCAGCCGGCGGCGGTGCTGGCTGAGAGGGAGACCGAAAGAGAGAGTAAGAAGAGAGGAAAGAAGGAGAGAAGGGAAGAAGGGAGAGATGGCCGGCAGGCCGGCTGCTGATCGGTGCCGGCGGTGGCAGCCGTTTCCGGCAGAGGCGAGAGAGAAGGGAGATTTGAGAGAAAGAGGCGTGGGGGAAAGGAGGCGCAAGCGAGAGTTTGAATTTGAATAGAGTAGGGTTTCATTTTTATTTCTTGGCTAAAGGATGGACTTTCAATTAATTAAGTTTTGAGTTTTACTTTTAATTATTCTTTATTATAAAATAAATTCTCTAAAATTTAAATAGTTGAGCCTAAATCTTCTTTTAAATGTTTGTGTTGGTCTAGTCCAATTTTTATGATGATTATAATTAATTTTTGAAGTTAGATTTATTTAACTAGTAAGTTATGTAGTTGAAGCTTTGGTATTTATTGCCTTAATTTTGTTTTTGCCCTTGCATAATTGGAGTAAGGTAAATTCATGGTTAAAATTTAACCTCTTGAGAGTAGTGATAAATTAACAAAAATTGTGTATACAAAAACTAGATAGTTTGGGTATTTTACATTTATATTAAATTTATGATGATTATTTAATTTAATATTTTACATAATTAACCTTCTATGATTATTTAGGAAACACTAAATTTTTCATAATAATCATTTACATACATTTAGACTTTAGTCGATTGAGGAGATAGTTTACCATCTTAGTAATTAATAAATGTAGATATCATATAGTTTCTTAATCTCTTCTTCCATTAACAAGAATGTGGATATTTTTTTCATTCCATTTAATTTCTTAATGTTATCATCAAATGAAATAAGCATACTCATTCACATCAAATTATTTTATTATTAAATAATTTTTAAAATTTCAATATAAAAACGACTACATCCATCCATATATATTTAATTTTTGAGTTTTATCATTAAATGAAACCATCATACTCATCCGTCATCAAATTGTTTTAGTAGTATTAAATAATTTTTAGATTTGTAAATTATATAAAATGACTACATGCATATATACTCAATTTCTTAATGTTACCATCCAAATAAATAATAATATTATTTCACATTCAATTATTTTATTATAAAATTAATTTTAAAAATCTTGGAAGGCCCGATGAAGTAACTAAAGTCGACCTTCCAGAACTGGACGATGGTTTGTTATCTTTTCATAGCCAAAGGATTAAGGATCCTGAGATTGATTCCCATAGAGTACCAGAGTTTTGTGATGCACTTATTTTAAAGCATTCTGATTTTATTTCTCCTGCATTTGACAATGACCAGTATTGATTCTAATAGGCAAGCTGTATATAGAAGTGGTAACTTGAAGGTTTCAACTTCTAATATTCCAAGTGTGTATCTGGAGGATACATTCAATAATGGTACTGTAGATTCCACTCTTTTATTTAGAAAAGAGAAAATATCTCGGTTTGGGAGATATGAAACTGAAGTGGGCAGTGGTGCTTCTGCTATTGATACAAGGGAGAGCAATATTATATCAAATATTTTATCACTAGACTTTGACTCATGGGATAAGTCTGTAACTTCACCTCAGAACCTGGCAAAGTTGCTAGGTGAAACTGATAGACGACAAGGGTCTTATGGAGCACCAGGTTCTTGGAAAGCAGTCAGTCAAGATTTTCGTTTGCTGGAGAGGAGGAAGCTATGGGCCATTTACCTTATCGATTACCATGAACAAGCCTTGAAGCAACATCTTTTTGGCCATAATTTCTCCGGCAACAACAGATTGCATGTTGAGAAGTATGTTAGTACGATTGGCTTACCTGTTTCAACTGGCACATAACAAGATTATTTTACTAACGATGTTACTCAATTTTCTTCCAACAAGCCTCCTTGTAAGTTAATAGTAATTCATAATTTTCTTAAGTACTACTACTACATGTGGCCTTGAAAAATAGAAACTTTTGAAACGGCATGGGTTTTAATGCACAATTGGTTAAGTAAGAAAGACAGAGAGAAAAAAGGGTAGAGTAAGAGAGAGGGAGAGAAAAATGGGTAAAGAGAGAGGAAGAGAAAAATAGAGGAAATAGTGTTAGTGGATTATGGGGTCCAGTTCATAAAATTTTTAGAAAGTTTATATTTTTAAGGGACGGACCAAATGGAAATCGTTTCTGTTTTTAAGGGACGGAGGTAGTATTTGACTATCTTTTTCACTTTTGTTTGGGGTTCAAAATTATGCAAACTTATCTTGAAAATATCTGTTTATTTAGTAATGTTGGGGAGTGATCAATTGCTAACTCATCATTTAATTGCTAACTACAACTAATTTAAGATCATAGGATTTTAGAAATCTTGTGGTCTACAATTTGCCATGTGTAATTTATTTTTCATTTTTTAATATTAAAAAATAATAGCAACTATCAAATTTAGGGTTTAAAAACACAATATCAATATAGTGTATGAAATACATCAACACAAAGACATGACAATGTCAATACAATTTCATATTGACATTGTACAAGCCTTGTATTGACATAAAGTTGTTACCGAAATTTATTAAAATTTTTGAATTTTTTTCAAATTTTGACATGGAAACATATGTAAGTGAGATTTCGTTAGAATACTTATGAAATTATCTTTGATTTGATATTTGTTGTGCGAAAAAATAATTTAAATCGAGAAAGTTATATGCGTTTTAAAGTTATGGGATATTTTTCAAAAGTTAGTTACAACTAATTTGTTGTAAATTGACACTAATACCCTTATTGACGTTTTTTCTTGATCGTATTGACATTTCGGGGCTAATGATCTAGGCCCTTGATTTGAATATCTAATGACTATTATTTAATTGTAATTAGCAATTAATTATTGAGTTAGCAATATAACACTCCCCTCCCCTAGTAATGTTAGACTTGCATAGTTTGGGTGCTTGTTCATCCCTCTTGGAGTGGCATAGATAGAGTGCTCTTGATCTGTAACATTAGAGAATATGTGATATATTCCTTATCTGATATACCTATTTTCACCTTTGTTTATCTTAAACAGTCTATGATACAAAAGCATTTGATGACCTTTATCTTTGTCTTTCTTTTATATGATTTGGCTTATTAGTTTGAGCTAGTTCCTAGATAATTTGTTTGAGCTACGCAAACATCAACGCTTTCTACTCTGTTTGTGTTTTCTCAAATTAGATTACTAGTAATTTGTTTGATTTGTTACCCCTAATCTCTTCTCTACTTTCCTTGAACAGTTTCAAGATCTCAGGTATCTGTACCTCCAGGATTTTCAGCGCCTAGTATGGCAGCAGCACCTCCAGGCTTTACATCTCATGGATGGACAGAGCAATTTTTTTACCACACTTTGGTTAGAAATTAGAAATGCTTTTAGTGGGTCAATTTAATGTCTAATACATGAAAGTATTCGGATACTGTTCTGTTCTGTTCTGTCTTGGATAATTACTTTACTCTTTACTTGCAAGAAATCATGTGCTTGATGCTACATCTTTATTAAGAAATTGGCATCAAACACTCCCAAGTGGTGATACGGACACTAATGGTGATATAGAATTTATGGATCCTGCAATTTTGAATGTTGTCAAAGGGACATTTGCAAGTGCCATCAACAATACAGGCCTAGACACAAGATCCAATTTTTCTCCGCATTTTAATACATATGATGAGGCTAGATTCCAATCAATTTTACAAAGACCTCTTCTTCCACATCACAAACAAAGATTTAATGACATGGGCGACAATTCTTTCCACCCTTGGTGATACTCACCATGGAATTCCATCTAGTGTTGTCGAGCAGATGCTATCCAATAATATCTCTCTATTTTCACAGCTCAACCTACATCAGTCTAGAAATGGAATAACTTCTAATCGTCAATGTGATGGGTGGAATGAAGCCCGGAGTGTAAATAATTTTGGTATGGCTGAGCTGCTCAGAACTGAGCGGTTGGGACATAGCAGCAAGTTCTAGAGTGGTTATGAAGCATGCAATACGAGGTTGCCAGGTTCAGGAAATATATTCAATGGGGCTTATGGGATTTGATTTAAAGATGTATTCTGTTTGACTTGTGATGTCAGTGGTGAAATACGATGATCATATCCGGCTGCAATGCCTAAAGTTCACTTTTCGAACATGGAGCCTATAAAATTCAAAACAGTTCCCTTTAACACAATGGTCATGGTTAGTCGACTCATACTTTCAGGTTGGTGGACGATCAAATCTTCTCGCATGGAGTCCAGAAAGCAAACAGGTAAAAGTTTGATTCTTTCAGTTTCATGCGATGGATGCTATTTACATCTACAGTAAAACTCAAGTCTGTATCGTTACATTCATGAGCTATGTGAAGAGGGTGGCAAAAAAGTGATTTGGTCACATTCAGGAACAACAATGTAGCAGTTTCTTGTTCAACAAAATTATTATTTAGAGAGTTTCTTGTTCAAGTTTGAAGATATAACCACCACTAAACACTTGACAAAAGCATGTTTGTTTGTATTTACTACTAATATTTATCTTTTTTTTTTGGACTTGGCAAGGCGATCTTTTCTTCTAATTGCATGAGAAATTTCCAGTAAAAGGTCCCGAGACTGAAGCCCAATGCAAATGATGCTGCTGCTATATGTACGTTGGCTCCCATCGTTAAGAGTCTTTGAGGTTGATCTCTACACCACAGAGACTGACTCCAGATTAATTGTTGATTTCCTTATCGGACGGATTCTGAACATAGTCCGAGAGAGACGGGAGAGAGAAAGAGGGCAAAACATAGAGTGAGAGAGAGAGAGAGAGTAGTGTTTGGCCGAGGAACATGAATAAACATGTGATACAGAGTGGATCAGAGAGGATCTCGGGAGGTTGTTGGCCGACCGAGTCAGCAGAGCAAGAAGAGGAGTTTGTTACGGAAGGAGGCTGAGTGGTTATGAGGACTCACCTTTGCAGAAGTCATCAACAAATTATTGTTATTTCCTTATTGTTATTTCATTCCCTTTATTTTAGCTGCAGCCATTAGTATAAATAAGGACCTCCTGCGTGAGATTGAAATATCTTGGAAAACTTAGAGTTTGGGACAATTAATTTCGTAGTCCTCTTGTGGAGGATTCTTATTTCCTTGTCATTCCTTTTATCAATAATATTGCCGACTTTCCCTTCCTACTATTTCATTACTGTTTCATCAAATAAATATTTTGTGGAGTTGAAGTTTATTTCTTCCTCGCCACTTGGACGAGCACTTCTCATGATCCTTGATCCTACGCCTTTCCTCTAACAACATAGGCGTTCACGAAGATAACTAACCTGTGCCGCATATGTAACATAGAAATAGTTCAGTGTTATTGAGAAGAAAAATAAAAATAAGATGTGATTACGTGACTATTGGTAAACTGCCGTGCATTAAACACATAACGGTTTTGGACTTCCAATATAGTCTGTTGGTGGGCACAAAAAGCTGTAAAGACGAAAGGACGGAAAACTAAAGATGGCGACAAGCACACGGTGGTCCCTATTTCAGATGGCTGGGTATCGTCCTTACCAAGCAACACGAAAATACAAAACTCAACTCCATGGATGAAGGCTCAAACAAAAACACAACGCAATATCAGATCGGAACTTGGTTTGCAAAATCAAATGACTAATCATACTGAACCCAACAATTACGTCGACTGGTTGACAGATAGTACAAGATTGCAAAAATCAAATAGATCTCATGCATTCTATCAAGACCACCCTTCCAATACTCAATCAAAATCTCTAGATCTACTAACTTAAACAATTCTTCATGCAAGCGAAATGATAGAAGGTTAATCCTCGGATCTAACAACTATAAAGGTAAATAAGCAATTGGAATGAAAAATCATGCATAATAAATTGAAAGACTCCATTGAAACCGCGATCCAAACACGATACCCAAGTTGTTAATCAAACTAAAATCTCCTTCAAAGTGTCAACGCACTAGAAAACATTAAACTAGAATTGCAAGATGAAATGAGTGAAATTGTTGCAGAATCCAGTGAAGCTTCTGACTGGACAACGAACTGGAATGGTGATGACGCTCCTCTAGCCGGTGGTCGAAAGCAGGTAAGTGAACGTTGGATCTGAATGAAGAATGAGAATGGAAAGGGTAGGGCTTGCCTCCGAAGGTAAGTGAAACTGGTAACCGAGCACACTTCTCTCTTCTTGTGACCTCCTATTTATAGGACAACTTCCTCTGATCTTTAGGGTTTCTCCCCTCATGAAATGGCATCCTTGCCCTTCTTAGGAGTTGGTTATTATGAGCAATTTTCTTCTGTCTCCAACTTGAGCTTGATAGCTTGCATTCTGGGTAGTATAACACTATTTTTTCAATTCCTTCATCCAAAATCCTCTTGACTCCTTTCACTTGCACCTAATCCTGCACACTTCAGCAACTGTTTTACATGTTACCCGTTAAAAACATGGTAAACTGACCAGTAACCAAGGTACTAAATGAGTCTCATCAGATTTCAGTCAAGAAACTCTAAACCAGCTAAAGCCACGTTTGGTGAGATGTTTAAATACAAAAACAAGGCGCGATTAGAGGAGAAGATAGTGCGTTTGGTGACGAAAGATGCACAAGGGGTTTTGTCACAAAAGTCGAGAGAAATACACGAGGTTGGCAACCATACTAGTGCAAAGGTGAGGGTGTGTGAGGATATGATTTTGAAACCAACGGTTGAGAGGCAGGACTTGCAGGAACTGGGAAGATGATACAGATATATCTATAGAAGATCTCATATCTCTATCATTTCATATATTATTGATTTAGCATATCTTTCCCATATTTTCCTATATATCTCTTAGGATCTTTATTTTCTTGCTGATTAAATTAGGCTAGTCTATTAAATAGGAGTATTTGTATCCATTCTCAATCAATCAGAAATTTCGCCTACTTCTTATTGTTTATTTTTACATTCTTGCAAACCCTAGTTGTCGACGGGAATTCACCTCCCGAGACTTCTAATCTTTATCACGGCATCACGTTAGGGAGATTATCCTTAACAATTGGTGCTTTCATCCTCGAACTCATGGCCGAAGTCAATCTTCCTTCATGGTCGGAGATATCGCAAGCATCCGAAGGCTTGCAATTGAATTCAACAGCAACGTTGGAGCATATTCTCGCTAGGTTCACCCGACTCGAGACCCGATTGGGTGAGCATGAGCGCAGGGTGGCAGCAACGTGTCAAACTATAAAAGGAAAAGATCAATTAGGGAAGAAGATTTGTGATTGATTTGTAATTGATTACCTTGTAATAAGGGTCCTAGAATAGATTGATTCTCTTCCTTAGATACCATGTTCCTCTCCTATAAAAGAAGGAGAAATTGTACACATTACATACACAAGAAATAAAGAGAACGTATATACTATTCTCTTCAATACAATGTCTATTCCATTAACCCTAGCAATCGTTGTCTCTCTCGATTACCATCTTCAAGATGGTATCAGAGCAGGTTGTTATAGTGGGGGACTCAGAGAGAGTTCATCACTGTCCCATACCTTTCCCGACCTATCGACCTTGAACCTGCGAGCAAACAAACATGTCAGAATCAAATAGTTCAAACACAACCGATACAGCCTCAAACACCATAAGTATTCCCACTGATCTTGCGGCGCAATTCGCTGAATTTCTCAAAACCAGCAACAGACCATATACAATGCCATCCCAGATCAAATCTCTCGGCAATGTTACCGTCAAGACCAAACTGAACGGGGACAATTACCCCTTGTGGTCGAATCGGATGGAACGCGCGATTGGTGGTAAAGGGTTGACATCTCACATTCTCGGAGTTTCAAACCCTCCACCACGGACCGATCTGAACTACCCGAAGTGGCAACAAAGGGACCATTGCACCTTCAATTGGATCATCAACAATATCGAAGCAGATCTCGTAACAGAGGTCTCCCAATATGCGACCGCCAAGGACCTCTGGGATGGCCTGGCAATCACTTACGGAAGCGGCAGAGATCCGTTCCAAGTGTATGACCTGCACAGACAATGTATGATGATGAAACAGGGAGGAATGACCCTAGAAGCCTTGTGGGTCAAATTTCAAGATTTATGGATATCTATAGATGCCCGAGACCCAAGCACAATCGACCACCCACCGTCGATCGAGAAGAATAACCAGAAAACACAGAGGATGAGAGTGTACCAATTCCTCACTGCATTGGATGAAGGATATGAGGGAATTAAAAGGGAGATCATCAACAAGGATCCACTACCGAATCCACGACAGGCATACGCAATGGTGAGGCGTGAAGCTGTCAACACAGGCCTAATTAAGCCGAAAGAACCAAATTTCGGAGTCAGAGCCGGTCTGATTACCTTTGACCGAAACAGAGCTGTCAACAACCAGCCCTCCCCTCCACCGTCGAGATTCCCGACCAATCGGAGAGGAGAAGAAGATAAAAGTCGGCTAACTTGCCATCACTGTGGAGGGAAGAAATATACAAAGGAAACCTGCTTTCTCCTCCACGGATATCCCGATTGGTGGGAGGAAATGAAGCAGAAGCGGCAGGCAAGGGCGAATCGCGGCGGAGGAGGGAGAGCGATGGCATCAGTGGCGGCGGTGACCGAGGAACGAGTTACCTACGCCGATTATCCGACGGGCAACAACGGTCCCTCAACCACCGGGAATCGTGGAACTGAAGAATAGGCCGCCGTCGCCACGGTCGCGGCGGCTAAGGCGTGGAGCGCAGGGAAGTAGGGGGAGCAATCCGTCGCGGTGGCTAGGTTTTGGGCAGAAGGTAAAGAGGGAGTTCATTCACAAATGAATCCCTCATCTTTGCCTTATTCTCGAATTTTACCCCATTCTGGCTTTATTCCCGTTTGCACCCCCAGAAATCCCAAAACCTTTATTTTCAACCATGGAACTTATAATAGTTTGTGTTTTAGACCCTTAGAGTTTACTAAATCCCGGAAACTTCCCCAAAAATCTGAAAATTATAATTCTAGTGGTTCAAAATATAAATCTTTGGAAATTAACCCTAGTGTTAAATGTCATAATCCTTTTGAGGCACTAGCAAACTCGTCAACCTCAACAACGGGAAAAAAATAGCCATTAGATTTTCGATTGTGGGGCCACCGATACCATGTCATATGATGCAAATGATTTTTTAGACATCTCAAAATCCCAGAAAACCTATGTCCAAACAGCGAGTGAGGATTTAGCACCAGTTAAGGGGGCGGGCACTATCCATATTTCACCAACCTTACGCCTCTCGAATTGTTTATATGTTCCATCCCCATCTCATAAACTTCTGTCTGTGAGTCACGCAACCAAGGAACTTAACTGCAAGTTACTAATGCAACCTCATTTCTGCTTATTATAGGATACTCAGACGGGGGAGATAGTTGGGCGTGGCACTGAACAATACGGACTGTACTACGTGGATAAGGCAGCCCAACAGAGTACTGCGTTGCTGTCTCACGGACTGACTGACAAACAGGCATGGCTTTGGCATCGCCGGTTTGTGCACCCTTCTATAGGATATCTTCGTTTACTTTTTCTGAAATTAGTTGCTTCCTCTTTTACCTTGAATTGTGAAACTTGTTTTCTGGCCAAAAGCCATAGACAGTCGTATCATCAAAATAATACTCTTGAAAAGACTCTTTTTGCCTTAATTCATTCTGATGTTTGGGGTCCCGCACCCGTTACTGGGGGACAAGGGTTTCGCTATTTTTTACTGTTTGTAGATGATTTTACACGCATGACTTGGGTTTATTTTTTAAAAACAAAATTTGAAGTCTTTGAAAAATTTGCTCAATTCTATACTCTCGTGCAAACTCAGTATAAACAGTCTATCCAAATCCTTAGATCCGATAACGGGGGAGAGTTTGTTAATTCTAAAATGCGACATTTTTTCGAAGAAAAGGGATTAGTATACCAAACCACTTGCCCACATACTCCGGAACAAAATGGGGTAGCAGAGAGGAAAAATAGATATATCCTAGAGATGACCCGAGCCTTTCTCCTCGACTCAAACATACCCAAATCCTTCTGGCCAGAAGCTGTCACAACCTCCGTTTACCTTATTAACCCTCTCCCAACAAATATCCTCAACTTCAAAACACCCCTTGATATCTTCTCCCAAAACCACTCCATTCTGTCATCCCTAAGCCTTGAACCAAAAGTTTTTGGTTGCACCATCTTTGTCCATATCCCGAAGCCAGACAGATCTAAATTTGCCCCGAGAGCAATCAAATGTGTCTTCCTAGGATACGGGAAATCCCAAAAAGGGTATCAATGTTATGACCCAACCTCTCGGACCTTGTACACCACCATGAATTGCGACTTTGTGGAAGACGAATACTTCTACTGCCAAGCTAGGAGTCAGGGGGAGAAACAGGGCAACGACTCTCTAGATTGGCAGCCTTCTATACCAACTCCCACTTTACCCACTCCCACTATACCCATATCTGAACCCCAGGGGGAGAGTAACCAGCCTCCACAGTAATTGCCTGTTACAGACGTCGGTCCACCCGAGACAGTTAGCGGTACCACCGGGCAACCGACCTCCAACATACAGAACGTAGAATTGAGTGACATGACCGAACCGTCAACCCCGATCTCGGATCCCGAGGTAAACAGTTCTGATAATAGCAGTGTACCTTTGCATGTTACAGACAGCACTAACAATGACAGGGAAGAAGAGGCCGAACCAGTGGGCATAGATGGAGATACCGGGTAATATGAATTGCCCAAAAGAAGTACTAGAGGCGTCCCTCCACGAAGATACTCCGCAGATTGGGCAGGACGAAAGTCAAGATATTCTTTGGTGAATACTGCTCAGGGACAACTCGCGGAGATGGCAAGAGCATTTGAAGCCGCTCTATATGAGGAGGAGGAGATTCCACAGTCTTTTTAAGAGGCAATGAAGCACAAACATTAGAGAGATGCAATGAAGAAGGAGATAGATGCCTTGAATAAAAATGGCACGTGGGAAAAGTGTACTCTACCAAAGGGGAAGAAACCAGTTGGATGCAGATGGGTCTTCACTATCAAGAGACGAGCAGATGGTCCAATCGAGAGATAGAAAGCGCGACTAGTAGCTAAGGGATATACTCAAGTATATGGAGTAGACTATGAAGAGACTTTCTCCCCGGTAGCCAAGCTAAATACAGTGAGAACATTGTTATCTGTGGCCGCCTGTAAGGATTGGCCTTTGCACCAGTTTGATGTAACCAACGCCTTTCTACATGGAGAACTTGAGAAGGACAAGGAAGTGTACATGGAAGTCCCTCCAGGATGTTCGAAGAAATTTGGGGCAGGAGAAGTATGCAGATTATGGAAGACTCTATATGGGCTCAAACAGTCCCCGAGGATTTGGTTCGGAAGATTCTGCCAAGCAATGGTCAAACATGGCTTCACACAAAGCCAATCTGATCATACGCTCTTTCTGAAGAAAAGGGGGGATAAAATGACATGCCTAATCATCTATGTGGATGACATGATCATTACTGGAGATGATGTAGAAGAAATCCAAAATCTAAAGGAGAATTTATGCAAAGAATTTGAAATGAAGAACCTCGGAGCCCTGAAGTACTTCTTGGGAATTGAGGTGCTGAGATCACAACGTGTGATTTTTCTAAGACAGAAGAAGTATGTGTTGGATCTACTGGCGGAAACAGGGTTATTAGAGTGTAAACCTGCAGAAAGTCCAATGGTCCAGAACCATGGGTTGAAGATCGAAGAAGGAGCAAAGTTGGCTGATCGTGGAAATACCAGAGACTAGTGGGAAAGTTGATCTACCTATCACATACAAGGCCCGACATTATCTATGCAGTCGGTGTTGTAAGTCAATTCATGCATAAGCCTCAAGAAGATCATATGGAAGCCGCCTTGAGGATAGTAAGGTATCTCAAAGGAACTACAGGGTATGGAGTGTTCCTAGAGAAGAAGGAAGACCTAGAAGTTGACGGGTACACAGATGCTGATTAGGAAAGTAACCCGATTGATAGAAGGTCAACGAGGGGATACTTCACTTTTGTAGGAGGTAACCTAGTTACTTGGAGAAGTAAGAAGCAGAAAGTGGTAGCACTGTCGAGTGCTGAAGCAGAATTCCGAGGGATCAAGAGTGGGCTAATGGAGATCATGTGGCTACGAAGGCTGTTAACCGAGATAGGTTTTCCCCCAATGCGGAAAAGTCAATTGTTCTGTGACAATAAGGCGGCGATTAGCATCTCGGAAAACCCAGTACAACACGATAGGACCAAGCATGTGGAAGTAGATCGATACTTCATCAAAGAAAATCTCGAAGCTGGGGTCATCAAATTTCCTTTCGTGAAGTCTGAAGATCAACTTGCAGATATTCTCACTAAGGCAGTACATCACAAGGTATTCCACAAAGTCTTGGACAAGTTGAACATTAGAGATATCGTTGCTCAACTTGATGGGGAGTGTCAAATTATAAACGGAAAAGATCAATTAGGGAAGAAGATTTGTGATTGATTTGTAATTGATTACCTTGTAATAAAGGTCCTAGAATAGATTGATTCCCTTCATTAGATACCGTGTTCCTCTCCTATAAAAGAAGGAGAAATTGTACACATTACATACACAAGAAATAAAGAGAACGTATATACTATTCTCTTCAATACAATGTGTATTACATTAACCCTAGCAATCGTTGCCTCTCTTGATTACCATCTTCAAGACAACGCTCCCTCCGTTGCAACCCGAACCTGATCCACCCGACCAACCCCGGCTGTACACCGCCGCACTGCCACCTCACGCGCCCTACCAGCCACCGTTGCCTCCGTATCAGCCCTACACTTGGCAGCAGCCGTCGAGATCTGACCTTTATATGCACTTGTACCCACAAGGTCAGCTGCTAGCCACACAACCTCGCCAGCCAACGAGCTGGGATCTCCCCGAATAGCGCCAACGTCAAAGCCACCCATCCTTCAACCGGTTGCCTCCTAGACCAGCTACCTGTTGGGACCCACCGAGCAGTAGGATGCTTCCGGAGTTCCCGTCGTATGATCAACCACCAACAAGCCCAAACTCTTGTTGGGATCCGCCGGATGGTCATGCGCTCTATCACCATCATGGGTACCAGAACTGGCAGCCATCGTCGCCACCGGAGCACCCGAATCCACGATTTGGTTTCATAACACCGGACTACTACAGCCCTCCTACGCAAGCAAACAAGCAGTCGACCCTGATCCCTAATTTTAGATGGTATCCGCCGCCCCCAAACCAGCAGTTGCAGCTCGTACAGGACCACCAACCAGCGTGCTGGGACCACCTGGTCAGCGGCAGTCATGGGAACTTATGGCTTACGATCAGCCTGCAGCTGCTGCTGCCTCGTCTCATGCCGATGATTTCCGACGCCTCTTTTGTAAAGTTCTGGCATCTACGGTGCAAGTAGATGAAGAAAAGACGCCTCTTTTGTTGGAATCTGCTTTCCAACCAGGAAATTACTTTCTGAAACTCAACTCGACTAGAAAAGTGTGCTCCGTCGAGAATACATTTGATGAAAATGTCACACATTTGTAGGAAGATAGCGAGGGGTTCTCATCGTGCGGAGAGGAAAAGGCATTGGTAGACAATGAAGAGGAGTATGCTTCTACCAAGGAAGTGAAGAAGATTGTCGCATCACTCAATGTTGCTCAGGAGGTACATATTGAGTTGAGGACATGGCTAAAATCCATTATGAAAGCAGATGTTGCTTCAATAAAGATCATCTATGCAGGAGCTGTGAATAGTGGCAACTATAATAACTTGGCTTCACAGCCCAATTTGGATGGTTTCCTTGTAGGTAGTGCTTCTCTTAAGTAGAAATTTGGTTACGAAAAAGATTCGAGACTCTTCACTCTCGATTACGAAAGGAGAAATTCACTTGTTTTGTGCCCATTTGACCCCGGAGGGGATGCCTCGCCAAAGCTTCTGCTTTCAACTCTCTATATTGCTTCGTGATTACCACCTTGAGGACAAGGTGGATTTTAACCGTGGGGGAGTTGATACAGATATATCCATAGAAGATCTCATATCTCTATCATTTCATATATTATTGATTTAGCATATCTTTCCCATATTTTCCTATATATCTCTTAGGATCTTTATTTTCTTGCTCATTAAGTTAAGCTAGTCTTATAAATAGGAGTATTTGTATCCATTCTCAATCAATCAGAAATTTCGCCTACTTCTTATTGTTTATTTTTACGTTCTCGCAAACCCTAGTTGTCGACGAGATTTCACCTCCCAGGACTTCTAATCTTTATCGCGGCATCACGTTAGGGAGATTATCCTTAACAGAAGACCACCGGATCGAGAGAATGATGTTCTTACGATGACATCGGGTTTGAGCCCAAATGATGATGGAAATATGATTGAGGTGGTACCGTGCCATACGCAAGGAAGGGAGATGGTTATGGGGAATTTTTAGTCATTTTTTAATGATTTAAAGTTGGAATTGTCAAGGTCTATTTACCGAAGCTTTGGAAACTGTGATTAAAATGCATAACTTACATGTCATTGTGTTGTTTGAACCAGACATTAGTTTTTGTTAGATTGAACATGTCTTATTTTGCTTATATTTATTTCGTTTGTCTGTCTATGGATAGCTAAATTTATAGAATCCTAGGGGATGAAAGTAATTGACTCTATGTAGTTCTTTTTATTTGTTTAATGTTCATAACTCATTTTACTTTATTATTCCCTAGTTTATATTTAACTGCTTGGCTGTTATCTTGATTATTGTCAATCTTTGATCAGTGGTGACTTTGATTAGTTTATATTTTATGTGTCAATGCAATATTTATGACATGAGTGTTGATACACGATAGAAATAACCCCGAGTAGAGTTTGAGTCGGATGAACATAGAACTAAATAATTAGAATTACTAATGAGTTAATGAAATCACTATCCTAGAATTTCTTTGTCTCATATGCTTTCTCAAACCAAGTTAAATGCAAACTGCGAAACTATTTCACTATTTCCATTTAATTGCTTTCTTACTTGCTCTTATTTATAGTTTTTCTTAGTTTAATCAAATCCCAACTTTGTGTCCAAATAGTATATGGGGCTGAGTATGTGGTAGACAATCTGTAAAATTAATCCCTATGTTCGATATCCGGTACTGACCTTTTAGCTATACCAGATTTACCCTTTATACTTGCATGTATTTTTAGTGCTAATAATAAGTGGATGAAAGAGAAGATCAATTCTATGAGAAAGAAGAAGGGCATTATGGCAATAAAGGTTGATATGGGGAAAGCATATGATATCGTGAGTTGGGCTTTCCTATTTGATACTCTAAAAGCATCCACTATAAGGTGGACACTTCCAATAGCCCTACCACGTTTTTTGTCCACAGCCACTTCTTATTTGTCCGCGCCCATAAAAAAAGTGTCCGCAGCTATAGAGGACTCTTTTTTAGCCACTTTTCATTTTATTTTATTTTTTGTTTATTTTAGTTCAATTATAATTAAAATTATCAGAATGTAAATAATTAGAAAACGAGGTAATACTGAAATTTTTAAAAAGTATTGGGACCAAATATTCGTTGTATTATGGAAACGGGAAAATTATACAACGAACATTTTTTAAAAATACAAATAAAAACTCCACCACCGTCTACTTGGTGGCGGAGTCGGATTCCTCCACCTCTTCTCTACTGCCTCCCTCGCTGCCGCTCGCCGCCCTCTCCCGTCGCTGCCCCAGCCCTAGACAACCCCAGCTGATCCTTGATCCGACACATGAGCGCGTAGTATATATCCTTGGTGATCGGGTCGGTCGCAGTCTCGTAGAAACGACAGTTTTCTTGCAGTTGTTTCATCAACTGCATATCAATGTTCCTCTACAAGACCTCGTGGGGACCAGTGCCCACGTTGTGCGGTATAGGGGCGGGCTGCAAGATGCGTGATCCACACGCGGCCGACGAGAGGAGGGAGGAACCTGCAGCCACTCTAACTCCTCGAATAGAGGCATGTTGGCCCGGAGGACGTGGGCGCCTAGAGTGTGTAGCGGCAGGCTCTTCCGTTTGGGCGTCGTTGAGGTTGAATGATTGCGACCCGCTGCCACTGTTGTAGTCCCCGGCTATGTTGTGTCTAGTTCGCTTCGCCCCAGGACCTGTCCCCCTCTCCTCCGCACATATGGCCTTGAATTTCGGGCAGTTCTCGAGAACGAGATACTCCTCCCAGAAGTTGAACTTCGGCCAGCCTTCCGTGTTGAATTGGGACATAGACAGCGCCTTCACGTCGGCTTTGCTCCGGCCACTCTCAGCAGTGAGCATGTTGTTCTCGTATATGCCTGCAAACCTCTTGGTGGCTCGCAGAATCCTAGACCACTTTTTGCGGAGCTGTTCTGCGTCACGCGGTTTGGTGCCTCTCAGCTTGAACTCGTTGTATGCCAACAGGACGTGCTTCCAAAAGCCCGGCTCGGTCTGATCCGTGCCCACTATGGGTCTGATGTGACGGCATCCCACGCCCTTGCTACAGCAATGGACTCCCCCTTGGTGTAGTGCGTGGACCGTTTACCGCCGGCCCCCGTTGCCTCACTACCCTAACCAGCGCCGCTGCCCTCGCTGCCACCGCCGCTGCCGCTGCCGCCGCCTCCCCTTCCGCAGCTGCTGCTTCCACCCGTCCCACCGAACCCGCCGACTCTCGTCGGAACGGGCGTATCCACACGGGCTGGCGGAGTATCCGGTAATCCCGGACTCAAACAACCCATCATCTGCTCTAGTGCGAATCTATCTGCATCGGTGAAAGGAGATTGGCTGGATTGGAAAGAGGTCTCCGGTCGCGACAGGTTAAGCGCGTCCATGCTGGGTCTGTAATCTCCAAATGCCGAGCGACCAAAATTCCTCTGAATAGAGGCCTGACCCCGAAATTGGGTCTGTTGCCACGGCGGGGATGTCAGCGACCACGACTGGAATGGAGGGGCCGTGGGACTCGATCCCCACAGAGGGGGAGTTTGACCCGATCCCCACGGCTGGGAAGGAGGATAGTCGCCATATCCCGATTCGTCGGTGCCGGGTGATTCGTCGTTTCCACCGTGCATTTTTAGAGAGTGAAAATGTTGAGAGTGAATAAATGGATGGAGTTTGGAGAGTGTGTGAAGTTGTGTGTGGAGGAGTGGTATTTATAATAAAATTTTCAGAAATAATTAAAAAAAAGTTTCCGGCCTCTGCCGGCGCGCCGATCGGCGTGGCGAGGCACGCCCGGCTGCGTCCTTGGCTCCTTCTCGCCGATGTGCCTTCCGCCCCAAAAAATGCATCCGCCTCAGGGCGGACGCTGCCCACGCTATAGGTAGGCGCGGCGGCGGCGGTTCGAGGGCGGCCGGCGCGCCGCCCCTATAGTGGATGCTCCAAATGAAGCGGGGTTGTCTGCATTTCTCATAGATGTAATTATGAAGTGTGTGTCAACCTCCTCAATGCAAATTTTGTAGAATGGGAGCTTAATTGATGAAAGGAGGATGAGGAACCATTGAAAGGATGCTTGATCGGATCTGAGAAAAAACAGAGTTGAGACCGATTAGGAACTGCATCGTGCACTCTTGTTCCTGGTAATCATGCCATTTCGACGCACTATTGCATCTGCAAGTTCCACAGCTACACCAAGCAATAGGCTGAGATTGCTTGAATTCATCCCATACAATACGCAAGTTGGTGAAATAAGCACTGCCTGCCCTTATGAGAGATACATGATTTTTTGTTGCAATGATAAGCTCGAGCAGTGTCAAGCTAAGAAAAGTGCAGACATAGACCGGACCAGATCTCATGAGCACCGTCAAGGTACATGATAATGGAACATATCTTAGCAGGAATAGAATTCCGCAGCCACGATACAACCATGTTGTTGCATCGAATCCAAGCAGAGAATAACAGATCATCATCGGCCGGCTGAAGAAGAATGTCGTTGATAAAAGCAATTTTGTTCTTCGCTATAAGAGCAATCGTCACCGATCTACTCCAATTGATGTAAATTGGAGCCAGTGAGAACATGAGGAACAAGTTGAAGGCTCAGATTATCACTGGGATGCAGATAATACGGGCTAGACCTATCCTCTATTGGAGGAACCGGAGGAGCTGCATTAACACCTCGTTTGTTGTGATTCATATCGGAGAAGATGAAGAAACAAACAAGCGGAAGGATTTAATTGTCAACTGATACCATGTAGAAACCAGCACTTTATTGATTCAAAACTTCAGAAGTTACAAAGCAGCAACAAAAGCTATTTATACTAAGGCTAAAGCCAGCTAGCTAAACAAGCAATATCCACATCTAACTAACTCACAACTAATTCTTTATTCTTATCTATTTGATGAGGTGCCAACTTATCAGATGCTAACTCAACATGCATGCACACCGCGCCATTTTATTCATCACAACACCAACTCTTCCAACTTTAATTTCTATCTCTTTCTCTGCTGCAAAGCTCACGCTGCATGATCATATTTCATCATCTTTTACATGAATAGAGCTGACCCATAAGTGGACTTTTCCACATTTCTATGTGCATTTACATGTAAGATCATCCTATTCATATTTATCGTTTCATATTGATAGAATATTCGATTTTCTGATCACTCCACTAACTCTTTCTTTTAAAATTTCACTACATTGCTTGCTCGTATATGTAACCAAAAGCACAAAATTCAAGTATAAGCTCACAACATATCCCCTGGACAGCTTATAACTTGTAATGCTACTCAATATTTTAATAATGTTATTCATGTTCAACTGCTATATAGTGGGGGAGGGGAGGAGAGTTTTAGTTTGTTATTTCTATTTTTTTTACATGTCGCCATTTTTATATCTGGTTTACTTGTAAGTTTTACCGGGTACGCCTTATATACCGCTTTTGGGCAACCTTCTCAACAACTAAGAGATCTTTCCTCTGCCTCTTGGATAGTGGTCGCCACACTGTGTTGTAGCGGTAGCTGTGAATATTCCAGTAGCTTCGGACACTCTTCGAGCGGTCACTGCGCACACCCCAGCGGTCGCTGGGCGTGTTCTTCGTTTCAACACAACTTTCTCCGGAGCGGACCGCTACTAGTTCGACGGTCGTTGTGCATGTTGCAGCGGACCGCTGGGCATCTTAAATGCTCTAGATTTCCAACTTTGACTTTTTTTTTGTCTTTTAGGCTTAAAATCTGCACAAATCTCACAAAACACGTCAAAATACCAAAATAGAGAAAATGTGCAAAATATGGACATGAATTGTGGTTTTGGCATTAAAAAATGGACCAAATAAAGGCCTTAAAACGGTACAAAATCCGAGCGTATCACTGGGATACAGCCAATCCTTCAATCTCCCCTTCTGTAGATTTTGCATAATGATTTTCATCCAATGGTGGTCCAAAACTCTGTTGAGGTTGAGGTTTATATTGGAGTTGATCAAGACAAGTTTGGTCTTGGTTGTAATGGGTATCTTGAGCCTGCCAACCTTTACCCAACCATGTAGGGAAATAATCCCTTGCCTCGGAAGGATAGGTCTGATAAGGATGACTTGGGAATAAAGGGTAATGGTTGGAGTAGTCAGGTTGGTATGTCGGTGGATTGAACTCATGGTTTCAAAATTCAGGGTAAGGTTGGTAGTGTAGATATCCCATTTGCCAAGAGGGTGTTTGGGTGAAGGTTGGATATGGCTTTGTATGGTATGGGAAAGGTGGGTACTCTTCTGCCCAGCTCCATTCTCCACAGTGTGGGAACTCCTGTTGGCACACCTCTGCTTGACCTCTAGGGTTCCAACTCGTATTCGAACTCCAGACCTCCCCCGTGTTCTGGCGGTGGTTAACTTGATCAGTCTGGAAGTGGGTTTGGATGGGAACGATTGGATGTTATCTTGACTCAATCACGGTTTGGCGGGTTTCCTCTAGTTTGGCAATCCAGCTCTTCAGCCGATTGTCCTTGTCCTCTGTGGGAGTACTCTTCACTTCCTCATGCAATGTGGCCACTGATGTATCATCGTACTCTCTTTTTAGGTTTAGAAGCTTTTCTTGGACAACCTTGGCCTTACTCAGCCTTAGCTTGTAGAAACTCCCCCCGCTTAATGAGTTCACCAAGTCTTTGCTCCTTGCGTCCATTCCATCATAGAACTTCGAATAGACTTCCACTTCCATCATGTTATTGTTTGGGCATGCATCCAGTAGAACATGGTATCTGTGCCAGTACTTGCTTAAGCTCTCACCATACCCTAGGGTAACTTCTCTGATTTCCCTTCGGAGTTCATTTGTTTTTGCTGCTGGAATAAATTGGTTTAGGAACTCCATTTTGAAATCTGTCCATGTCTTGATGCTTTTGGGTTCCAATCCTCTAAACTAGACATCTGCTTCGCTTTTCAGAGAGAGGGGAATGATTCTCAGCTTGAGATCCTCCTCACTTGACCCCTCTGGTCTTATTTGCACTCTGCAAATTTTGTCAAACTCACGTAGGAATTCAATCGGGCTCTCAGCACTAGCTCCCAAAAAGGTAGGCAAGATAGCAAGCACTTCTGGGTTCACGTACACCGTTTCATGCCCTTGAGTGATGGATATGGCAGATGTTGGCTCGTTCACTGAGTTGGCATAGAGTGAACCTATCTCCAGATCCTCTTTCTGATCACGCACCATAGTGGGTTCGTTCTTGATTTCCTCCTTATCTGGGGTGGCTTTTGATTCGAGTGGACTCACGAAGGTGATGTCCTGACTTTCTTCACACTTGGCAGCCGAGTCAGTTAGTGGGGTGGGAGGTGATTCGTCTTGCACAGTGGTTTGCTCCACACTCCTTCTTCTTCTTGCCTCATGGACTCGGTGCCTTCGAAATGGGGTAAACAGAAAACAACAAAAAGCTTAGTTACAAAATTTAAACTAAAATTTTAAAATAAAACTTGAGACGCTCCGCCCATTTATGTGTTCCATTGCTCCAGTAATTCCCTTGATTCACACCAGCAGGGAAAATGTTTGATCCACATAGATAAGGACATTGATTCTTCACAGATTTTTTTCCTGAGTTGTCTCTAAACAGAAAATAAAAAAAAGAAACTAAGAAGATATCAAAATATTTATACCCAAGGTGTCTCACAACAAATGTAGGGTAAACGCTATCATCCCCGGCAACGGCGCCATTTGAAAAGCTAGACTTTTCACTCTCTATTCTTCTCATTTCTTTGGTATATCGTTGTGGCTTGCTCAAATTGAAGGGTCAAACTGATCCAGCCAGCATATATATGCCTGCTACCTGCAAAACGCGGGCGGATCCACTAAAAGCTCAGGCTGATAAACTCGACTTACTCCGACTCGAGTGAGAAGAACCGAAGATCTAAAAAGTGTGTTTTCAAAACCTTAACCCACTAATACTATTAACTAGTATAGGGAAGGAAGTAAGGATCGATCCCACAGAGATGAGGCGTTAGGCGATTTGTGTGCATGACACGACTTGAGGATGGCTGCTGCCGCGCTTCTAGGGGGTAGGTTAAGTTAAACTACTTGACTTTGGGAAAAGTAAACTATCTAAACTGATCAACTCATCAAAATTTAACTAGTCTATTTGATCAACTTAACTGAACTTTCCATAAGTTGACAAACAGAATAAACGGAGACTGTCAGTCCCCTGCAAAAAGCACTGTAAAGTAAAAACTTTCTAACAACTTCATCTTCTTCACAAAATCAACATGGAAAGTAGAGTACAGAACATATCTAAAAAGAAAAGGAAGACGAAATATCAGGACAACTCATAAAATTAAATCTACTCCTAAGATCTAAGCTACAACTACGTGAACAAGAAACTAACCCATGTTCATGCAGAAACATAAACTACTAGATCTAAACATCCTAAACACTTTCAAACATAAAACATCAGGTCTGACCAAATCAAAACAGAACAAGACATTTATGAGCTAAGATATGCAAAATAAAATGGAAACCGAAAGCGTATAAGAAATATCATGCATGAAACAGAACGCAGAAGCTGAAAGTGGAGACATAACTTCAGATTTACTAAATCAAAACTATCAAAATGTCAATAACATCAAAGGTAAACAGAAAACAAACAAGGAAAACAGGAAATTGTCTCATCCCCTCTTCTCGGAGTGGAATACATAACCGAAAGCTAAAAATGCAAGAAATAATACCAAATACCAACTAAACTAAACTAAGCTAGGACCAAATGTGTGAGTGCAAAGGAATCAAGAAGATGAAGTGAAATGAGCTCTGATTTCAGCCCTAGAAGAGAGCTGAATTCCTAAAGAAATTCTAGCAAAGAAAGCTTGTGAGACTCCCCTTCTAACTACAACTACGGCTGGGACTCCTTTTTTCTTGTGTCGGGCTTCCTTTATATAGAGAGGCGCAGGGCTCTGATCCCTAGGGTACCACCTCTATGAAATGTTGTCCCTGCCGTACGCAATTGGTGGTGGGGTCTTCAGATATATCTTTCAATGTAGAACTCCTGCTGGCTCCGCTTGATTTTTGACTTGATCAACTCAATGCCGCAGTTTTTTCCTTCTTTTCTTGATCCGTTCCTCCGCCCAACTGATTTGTTCTTTCTTCTGAAAATGGCGGATTTCACACACACCTGGCTCAAAAATAGACGCTAGTTCATGAATTTGAGTGCAGTTTTGCCACGGAACACATGCATGAAATGAGCCTCGTCATATAGATATGAACTCAACAAGTGCTATCTTATCTAAAGAACACATGATACCTATTGTCATGTAGTATTCTCATTCACTAACTAGTCTTCTCTCTCCTAAGCATGCAACAAGAATGCAAGAGATGGCATGAGAGAAAATCACCAAAAATATATACTCACCATCTTACTTCAATTATTCAATCATCGATCTAAAAAACTACTCCGTTTACATTTATTAAATCTTACTGACTACAAACAAGCATGATAAAAATCCACCCTTACCAAAGCAAGATGTATATTGTACTTGCACTGTTCACAGTAGCACTAATTATTGTTAAAAAGAATCCCAAACATCTTAGTCAGGTGATCACAGTACACACTTTTAAGAGAATCGGATGCTTTTTTTAGCTCAATTTCAAGCCTCAGCTTATTCACTATCTATTGGCTAGTCGAATGCTTGTCCTATCTAAGGGTGCTCTTTAAACACAAACAAAAAGGATAATATAGGTTCAATATTATGAAAAACGAAAATCACAAACAACTTGTAACAGATAAAACCAAAAATCTTAGATTTATTTTAATTGTGAAAAAGAAGAGGCGGAGGAGGGTGGAGGCGCCGAAAATTTAATAAAGACTAGAAACTACTCTCTCCGGCCGTGAAATGTTGTCCAATTTTGCCATTTTTGTCCATCAATGAAAAGTTGTCTACTTTCCTTTTTTCTATTTTTGATAAATGGACCTCACTTTTCATTAACTCTTTACATTCACATTCTATTATAAAATTAATATATAATTGTGGGACGCTCGTTGCACTAACTTTTTCAATTCATTTTTCTTCAAATTTCTTAAAATTCGTGCCGAGTCAAACTTGAACAATATTTCATGGACGGAGAGAGTAATTAACTTTCGGAAAAAAATAATTTTTAATAAATTTTGGAAAAATGAAGTTTATAAGAATTGTAACTAAATAAAACCCGTGAATAGTAAGCAAAAGGGGTTAATATAAACTAGCAAATTAATCCTAAATAAAATAGTTTTATAATACTATATTATCATGCTTTTCGAAAATCAATTTCCATTTAATACGTTTTAATTTAATCACTAGTTTTTTCTATGTCTTTTTAGTTACTCCTTATTTTTATTTTTCTTAATCTGCTTCCATATTTCCTTTTATAACTAGAAAAAACACAATGTAAAATTATTTACTTAAAATTTATTAGAAAAAGATAACTCATTTTCTCCTGAAATTGAGTTGAAAGACTTGTTATTCCTTCCTAGCTTAATTAAGTGCGAGGGGTTATTATGTAAATGAAAGTGTATTTAAATCGACAACTCCCTTAATTTTTAAAAGTGAATAAATTGACAAGATTGTCCCAATTAATTAAGTATATACATTTAGGGTTGGACTAGGGTGCTAACTATTTACAGTAATAACTAATAACTATCAATGCTATGTTTTAAAATTATCAACACAAAAACATAATTATATCAATATAACATGCAAATTTAAATATCAATACAAAGACATAATTTATCAACACAAGAAAGATTGACAAATTTATATCTTTGTGTTGATATTTTTAACATACAATATTGATATTTAGTTATTAGTTATTACTACAAAAAATTAGTATTTGATCACAAACCTATAGATTTATGTAAATTTATCATTACTTTTTAGCGAAGATTTCTTTAGGTGCGAACATGAGATACTAAATTACGAGGATTGGTATGCTACCTACCTTATGTAAGCTCCTTATGCCAGCATCATTTTCATTTGACACATATTTAACGTTGTTTGTTTCAATTTATATATTTAGTTTTATTCCTGTTTTACATAAATTCAAAAAAATCAAAATTCGATTTGTTGTTTAGTTATGTTTGACACTTTTTAAATTATAAGTTATTTAGTACTCCGTCCGTTCCAAGGAAGATGACCCTTTCTTTGGGCAACACGGGAATTTTTGCAATTTTATTTTCTGTGTGAAAAGGAGAGAGTAAAGTAAAAAAGAGGAAATAAAGTAGAAAGAAAAGGTAAAGAATATTTTTAGTAATAAGTTATCTTGATTGGAAAAAACCAAAAAAAATTAAAGTGAGTCATCTTCAATGGGACAGGGTGTAGTAGTAATTATTTGCACTACTATTTTTTATCTATGCACTCACACTTTAATACTTTTTAGTTATGTTTGGACTCTTTCAGTTATGTAGTAGTTATTTTTATTATTTATCTACGTGGTAATTATATGTCCTCTTAACTTCAATTTCTACACTCAAATTTTGTTTTTTTTAATTATTTGCACTCCATTTTCATTTTTAGATATTAGGTTGTTTATATTTAAAATATTTTGAATTTTGATGTTATGCTCTATTATTTACCTTTTTTAATTACTTTAATTTTTATGTTATATGGTGGGACGCGAGACGGAGATATATGCGCAGATGGATCAAGCTATATGGAAGATAACCGAACCGAGTGGATCAGTTAGCAAATGTCGTTGCCACTTGATCAAGGTGTTCTCTCTCGCTCCACCCAAATATATTATAACTCCCAGACGTGCACTACTTTAACAATAAAGCAGCAAGTACGAGGTCGATTCCACAGAGAAACCGGTGCGTTGAGTGTGTGAATAGTGAATAGGGGTCGGCTGCTGCCACGCTTTAAATTTGAAGTTTTAACTATTGCATTAAGCTAGGCGGAATGTAAACTAACTACTGGATCAAGTATAACTCATCATGCTGGAAAACAACTGACGGATCAAGTAAGCGATAATCTCAAATAAAAGACTTAACTACCTAAACATGCTTCGGAACTACAAATCACTTTTTCATTCAACATAGTTAAACACTAGATCGAAGATTTTAAAGTTAAAGCTAAACTGGAACAGTAGAAAAGATGCCAAAAACAAAATAACTACGGTTTTATAAAAGATTCCAAACACAGAACTGGAGCGTGCGAAATACAAGCGAGATCCTTTAACTACGAAACAACACAGAATTAAACTTGAACAACTGAAGTTGGAAAGCGAGTAAAGCCGAGAAGCTCTCGGTTGGAAACTTGAGACAACGCCGAACAGATATTGAATTCTCTGTCGCGCTCCCTTTGATCGCTCTCCTTCTAACTGACCATCTCTATTATCTAACTAGGCAATTTTGGAACTGGGTAAGAACTTGGAGACAGGAGGAAAACTAAACTAAAGAGAAAAACTAAGCTAGAAGTGGGAGGAAGATCTTTTTAATGGCGCTGCATCCTCTATTTATAAGCTCCTCGCAGGCAATCTCCAGCTAGGATAACAACTTTGGCAGCGAATATTCGTCCTTGCTGGGATTGAACGCCTCATCGATTGACACGTGCCCTTATTCAATAACGGAATGGGGATTCGGCTTCGTCCTTGCGTCTTACGCATCAATACGTGTCCCCTTCTAGAATGCAGTACTTGATGATCGCCATCCAGCGCATCAGTCCCACGTGTCTTTCTTCTGGAATGCAGTGGTCCCCCGTCTAACTGCTTGATCGCCCCTTTGATCAACCCTCGCGATTTTTGGCCTTTTTTTCCAGCTTGGTCAGCATGGCCTTGTTGCCTTTGGTCAAGCGACATTCCTGCAAAATTAACACTTGCTTTGCGGGATAAACTGATCAAGTAGCATACATTTTACCCCTAAACCGATGCATGAAATAGGCCTTATCATTATACTGTATATTTGTATAATGTATTTTAGGCTTGAAGTTAAACCATGTCGCTTTTAGTAAAAATAAGAAAAGAGAAAGAAACATAAAATATAAAAAGTTTAGTGTTGGTGGTGTTACTTAACTAAGATTTTGTGTTTTATTGATGAACAATTATTTCAGGATTTTAAGTTATATATGAAGGACCCTGTGACTTAGCTATTCCTAATTGATCAACCAAGAAAAACCTTTGTGAAAGTTGTGAGTCAAATGACCTAAGTTAGAAAAGTCCTTCTACAGAAGTACTCCCTCAGCCACCAAGATATCCACATTTTTGAGTGACACGAAATTTTAGGAGTGGTTAGGTGGAGTAGTACCACATGGACTTTGTGCTCCTCACAACCCAAATATTTTAATATTTATTTAATAAATACAATATTGCGACTATGAGAGCACAACACCCTCTGCTGTGGAGGGAACAAGTAGGGGATCCATGCCTGGTGGAGTAAGATAGAGAAAAAAGGTAGTTGGATATTTTTTTAACGAGGAGAGAAGAGAGAGAGAGATGATTTATTTCCGTGGGTGGTATTATTGTATTCATCTAATGAGCGAGCGGAAATAGCATACAAGAATAACAGATCTAGGTTCATAATAGATATTGCACATGAGCAGTAAACACAACAAAATTAAATCTTACTTGTTGTGTTGTTTTCTTCGATTGATTGAATCCTGCAAGTTAAATCCACTACTATCGACGTCCACGTGCAATCCAATCCGATGCAGGGGAACTATCCGGGTACAATTGCTCTGTAGAAGAAAGCTAGGAATTCCTCTAACGAAGCTTTACGTATTTTCTATTATGTGACTCTATGTTCTCTCTACTGTTACGCTAATTCCCACACTCTTATTCTCCACAATGAAGAATATAATAGTTATTATCCAGTAGATGAAGAGTCAGACAATTGAAAAGTCACTTGAAGCTCTATGATTGTTGGGCTCATGAATTAATATAATTGTAGCCCAACTATAATTACTTAATTCATATTAATCTAATTCTAGCTCATTCTTTCAATCTCCTACTTGGACTAGCATTAAATATAATACGCAGTTCCAATTCTGTCCCTTGACCGGATCAAAATACACATATAGTGTGACCCTTTAGGCCCTCATTATCGACGACGATCTAATTGAAGTCTGCACAAAACTCCTATACTTGCGTTGGCAGCGTAGCTCGATATATGAAGGACGTTTACGTGAATTCGGTAAACAAGCCTTTACACAAAGTTTATAGTAATATCCTTTCATTCACGAACCATCTGATTGAGCCTAAGATTGTCATGTGTCATCCAAATAGTTCAATCACTTTATCTCATCTTATTAAATGGCTCATTCTTGATCATATTCAATTACTTTAATTGAGTATATCTTTGCATTGGCGTGACTTAATGGTCAAGTAATATAGAGAATTTGAGTGTTCTCTCGAAATTTTAATCGAGGAATGAATCTCATTCTTGGCTCAACTACCATTTTCATTTATCTTATGATGTACCCAACGTAGATCCCTGTCTTAATCCTCCTTTGGGAGGCAAAACGTTGGACAAGATCAAAGCACACCACTCAACAAATAAAATGTGTAACCGCAGATCCAAGGACTATTACATACTTCATGTACTAATAAACTGTAGACACTTAACAAAACAGTTTAATAGTAGGGTATGCCAATACTCTCCATCGTCGTCGAATAGATATCAAATGAATTCAAGTGAGTTTTTCCTTAATTTAGCCACCATATATTTGCCACATTAATTATCTTTTTATGCATGCATATGTTTCTTTTAACCAAAATAACAAGTGTTATTATTGGTTTGATTGATAATCGAATTTTGTTCTCAAACTTGGGCACTGCACAACAACTTGGGTTAGCAGGCTCAACAGCCAACGGAAAACACACACCAAGTTTGTTGGAAATCGAGATCGGAGCAAAAACGAAATGGAACAACAAGAACACGAGGATATACGTGGTTCGGCGTAAGCCTACGTCCACGGGAGAATAACGAATCGATTTACTTCAATCACGATCAAGAACTACAATCATACAACAAGATCACACACTCAAGAACAAGCTACTCCCTCTTCGCATATGAACTCATATCACACCGAAGACTATACAAGCTAGTTCCTCACAAAGATAGTGTGTATCTCTCACTCTAGCCATAGATTGTTGTTATGATCCCTCAGCTGATTTCTTTCTCTCGTTTCTTCTTAATGAGCTCTTTGGATTACGGCAATATTTATAGGGAGTGTAAGATAGAGTAAGATCAGTTGGTGTAACTGATCTCCAACTGCTCCATGCAACGGCTTCTTGCTCGTTGTAATTGATCCTTCTATTGCCAACCTCTAAGTGCCTCCGTTGAACTCATTGATTCATTGGAGTGTTTGTATCAGCTCAAAATACTCTTAACAAAGTTGTTACAATATTACCCGGTGATGGTGTGCTAGTTCCGGTCAATATGAAAACGTGTTATTAACTCAAAATTCCATCGGACAAGAGATGAATGGTGTGGTGATGGAATCACAGTCAGAGGGTGGATTTATGAACATCTCCACCTTCTCTCTAACTTCCTTTCCATATGACTATCACACTGTTTTCTTCCCTATTAATCACTTCATCACCCTCTCTTTTAACTCTTTTCCAAAACAACAAAAGTATTATTGAGCCTATATGATGTATACAAATATAGCATCCGAATAAACTGGTCCAAACTTTGGATTTGGGATCTTTTAATTTATTTCATTGTTTTCTCTCATCATTCGCCTATGGTATAATATTTCATTGTGGTATCAAGTTGACACCAAATACTCCTCATTTGTGTTAGTAATTACTATGGTTACATTTAAAGGCCCAAACTTGTACGTAATATAACCTTTATCGAATAATTATTCTTTTGTGAATTTAAATAATCAAGTCCAAACTTGAACAAACAACAAAAGATTATAGGCATGTAGCTGCGTAAAATAGAGCATATTTATTCTAATTGTAAAAAAAATTAGCAATAATAATAAATGAACCCACATTTCAGCTAGAAAAGCCATTTTTCGTCCATCACCAATCACCATTTAAAGGGCAAGGTCTTTGTGGGCCAAACCGTTCAGGGTGATCAATATTGATGCCATAAATATCAATAATGGTCCATACCCATAAGCATAATCATATATAGGTGGTGTATTAAATTTCTGGTAGCCAAAGTTAGGAGCCAAATAATTAACATTAGGTTTTTTTTTGCTATATTTTATTTTAAACAGCCGATTGATTACCACTTGTCTCATATAGCGATCAGGAGTAGAGTGTAGTATTTTTAAAAGGTTCGAAACTTTTGGTTTGAACTTTAAATCTTTAATACTTCATCCTCATATTATTCACAAATTTTTATTTTAGATATATTAAATTTGAGATTGAATTTATAATATTATCAAATTAATTATTTAAGTAATAAGAGATCATTTAATTAACTCTAACATGTAGCATTAATAAAATATCATAATTCTACTTAAAATATAAGTAGTACTTCCTCCGTCCCAAGTAAGATGACCCCTTCCTTGGGCGGCACAGAATTTTATGCAACTTTATTTTGTGTGTGAAGTGGAGAGAGTAAAGTAAGAGAAGGAATAAAGTAAAGAGAAAAGTGTTTCCATTTTTAGTAAGGGGTCATCTTAGTTTGGACAAACCAAAAAGGAACGTGAGTCATCTTAGAGGTAACATGAAACAAATGGAGGAAATTTGTTTAGTTTTCTACAATTCCACAAATTTTTATCGTCAATTGTTTTTTGAATACTATATACTTCATCCTTCCCATAAATATGTACACTTTCCATTTTCGTCCGCCCCATAAAATATGGTCATTTCATTTATGGAAAATTATCCCAATATATTATCATATATATCAAGTGATTTACAACTTATACTTCAATCAAAACACTAATAATAATATGAATCTGACTATCCACTAACACTACTTTAACTACTTTTCTCTTCATCTATCTTATTTATCAATTTTATCTTAATTCTCGTGTCATATCATCCACCCATATTCTTATGGGATGGAAGGAGTACTACTATACCCCGTCCATCCCTTAAAAATAGAGAATTTGGGAACAATACAAATGTAAATACAAAATTAATAAAATATGAAAGATATAAAAAGAAAAAATGGTTTGAATATTATTAGTGGAGAATATGCTCCATTTTATTAGAAATAATTTTTTTTTAAAATGGAAGTGTGCTAAACTCAGAGCTGCATACCAAAGTACAACATAGCATATAACAAAGGAGTTCAAAATGTATCACCAAAACATTAAATCTGACAGAAAATAGATTGATCACAACCTCAAATTCACCATCAATAACATGGCCCAAAATGCCAGTCTACATTATTATTCATACTAAAAGATGGAACAAGATCAAGCCATTTTCTGGGCTACTTCTTACTCGGGTTTCAACGAGTTCTCAACATCGATCACGAACCTGTACTTCACATCGGATTTCAACAGCCGATCCATAGCGGTGTTTATGTAGTCTATCGGTATTACCTCCACATCCGCTAGTATGTTGTTCTTGGCAGCGAAATCAATCATTTCCTGCGTCTCCTTCATCCCTCCTATCCCGCTCCCAGCTATCGTCTTCCTACCTGCCATCTCATGAAAATGTTATACTCAAATTTTACCAAAAGGCGTTGCTCGGATTGAAACAGAAACAACTAAGATTGCGCAACGCAATGCCACTAGCCTTGGATCAAGGTAAAAACAGGCAGCTGCAGGGGAGCCTCTGGTGCACCAACCACGATGAGCTTCCCGTTTGGCTTCAGCAGGCTCAGCAACGGCACAACTGGATGGGACGCGGAGACGGTGTCAATGATGCCATCTAGTGTGCCAACAGCAGCCTACCAAGCAGAAAACAGACATACAAAAAGGGTTTACTTTCAACAAGTTAAAGATATTTTTTGGACGAATAAATACATGAAATCCAATATCTTCCTTCACCTGCATCTGCTCCGGGTCGCGACTAACCAAAAACTCATCCACACCAAGGCGTTCAATAGCTTCCTTCTTCTTGCTAAGCGACGTGCTGATAACTGTAACCTTCGTTCCAAAAGCCTTAGCGAATTTGACAGCAACGTGCCCTAGCCCACCAAGTCCATTGATACCAATTCTTAGCCCGGGCTTGTCTAGTCCAAAGTACCTCAGTGGACTGTATGTTGTGATGCCGGCACACAGGAGAGGGGCACCGGCATCTAGGGGGAAGTTGTCAGGCCAACGGATGATGAAGTGCTCGTCCGCAACCATGATATTGGAGTAGCCTCCCCGGTTAATGGTGCCATCCAGATAAGGGAAACCATAAGTTTGTATCTGCTTGGGGCAGTAGTTTTCAAGATCA